>NC_080175.1:96938948-97033948 GCF_950295315.1 Erinaceus europaeus
GTCCCACTTGCAGAGGGAAACTTCTTTCATGAAGCTACAGGGCTACAGGTGTCTCTCTGTCTCCCCACTTTAAAAAAAATTTTATTTATAAAAGGAAACACTGACAAAACCATAGGATAAGAGGGATACAACTTTGCACAGTTCCCACTACCAGAACTCTGTATCCCATCCCATCCCCTGAAAGCTTTCCTATTCTTTATCCCTAAGGGAGTATGGACCCAGGGTCATTGTGGGGTGCAGAAGGTGGAATGATTTCTTAGAGAATAAGGATCCATGATGACAAAAGAATGGACTCTTTCTTTACTGAGAGACTGAGTGGGGCGATGGTATCTAGGAACATATATTTTGGCAGGAATGTTTAAAGTTCACAGTCATGATATCTGAGTCTCGGATATGTGTTGATAAAGTGTGTAGCATCAAATAATGGAAGGGAAAGTGGGAATCATCAAATCATGCAAGGTCGATCTTGAGGACCTTATTTAATGTGTCTAGTTAACTTACAACGGTTCCATAAACACAAAGCATAGTAGCATGCCTCAAGGGAAGACAGTGCTCTGGTGATAGAAAGTTCTTGCAGGAAGTCGGGCAGTAGTGCAGCGGGTTAAGCGCCACACATGGCACAAAGTGCAAGGACAGGCATGAGGATCCCGGTTCGAGCCCCTGGCTCCCCACCTACAGGGGAGTCACTTCACAAGCAGTGATGCAGGTCTGCAGGTGTCTGTATTTCTCTCTTCCTCTCTGTCTTTCCCTCTTCTCTTCATTTCTCTCTGTCCTATCCAACAATGATGACATCAGTAATGATAACTACAACAATAAAAAAAGTTCTTGCAAAACGTAGGATGGCAGAAAGCCAATTACAGCTGAAGTAATGGGACACTGAATATTGGAACTAGAATTCGGAACTAGAATTATTTTCTCTCTTCTCTTCTCTTTTCCTCTCTTCTCTCTTCTCCTCTCCTCTCCTCTCCTTTTTTTTCTTTTCTTTTCTCTTCTTTTCTTTTTCCCTGCCAGGTTTGTTGCTAGTGCTTCATTCATGCCTCTACTATTCCACTAATTCTGATGGATCCCTTTCTCTTTCTTTCTTCCTTTTTTTTTTTTTAAGAAAGAGAGTGAGAGCTCACTACAGCATTGGTTGCTCCACCAATTAGGAAGCAACCATATTTTCCTAGGTGTTCCTATAAACTACTCCGGGCCTACAAGTGGCATTCTTATAAATGGAAAGATGTCTTTTCAACAGGGTGAGCTATCTCCTAGCTACCCCCCCCCCCAAAAAAAAAGACAAAACTAGAATTATTCAGATAGTCTTGGGCTATGAGGTCAACACGGAACAAGAGGAGCTTGACACTCACCTGCTGATGATCTGATGTGCAGGGAGACCATTTGCTTTGTGGGTAGGAGACGGGTGACTCAAGACTAGTCTATTTCAAGATGCTCTTAAAAAGCATGAGTTTCTATAGCAGATCATATTGGTCTCAATGAAGTCTAAGATAAAGTTATTTGATACAGAAGATCTATCTTGGATATCAAATCGCATCTACTTGAAGAGATGAGTTATAACTGTAAACCAATGACTGACCATTTTTAGAAGAAGTTGCAAATTAATTTCTACTACTATGTGAACACCTATTTTTTATTAGTTTATTTTAATCTCTGGGGTTTTACTACTCTGATGCCATTTCTTTTGTCTCAGAGGGGAAAGCATCAGAGACAGAAAAACAAAAGAAGAGAGAGAGAGAGATAGACAGAATTGAAGCTTCTTCTCATGAAGGGAGGTTCAGGCTTGAACCTGGGTCATGTGCGTTATGAGTCAGATACACTACCCAGCTGAGTCACCTTGCTTGCTAGCTTATACAAACATGTTAGAGTAGTTTTCTGGATGATATAGGCCAAAAAAAATAATAACATCCATTTCTACCCAATACCACCAGAATTTTGCATAGTGGGTATTGGCATGAAAGAAAAAAAATAAGCTTCATGCTCAACAATGAGGTTAGAGTACTTCTCATTCATATCAGACCTCTGGCTTGATGAAAGTATTCATTCGGGAGTCGGGCTGTAGCGCAGCAGGTTAAGCGCAGGTGGTGCAAAGCACAAGGACCGGCATAAGGATCCCGGTTCGAACCCCGGCTCCCCACCTGCAGGGGAGTCGCTTCACAGGCGGTGAAGCAGGTCTGCAGGTGTCTATCTTTCTCTCCTCCTCTCTGTCTTCCCCTCCTCTCTTCATTTCTCTCTGTCCTATCCAACAACGACGACATCAATAATAACTACAACAATAAAACAACAAGGGCAACAAAAGGGAATAAATAAATAAAATAAAATTAAATTAAAAAAAAAGAAAGTATTCATTCTTTATCTTAGGAGAGCTGGGGAAGACATAGCAAACTAAGATATCTGGATTTTTCCAGCTGTCCCACTTCCTCTCCCTCTCTCTTCCCACTAGAGAAGGAAGGGGGACATAGATTTTCTTGCCTTTTAGGACAGTCCAACACAGGACTTTTCTCCCTTTCAGGGAGAAAAGAGATATGAGAATGATTGCAATGCTGGGCCATACCCTTCCCCCCCCACCCCAGTTTGAGCTGAATTATTTTGGGGTTGAATTTCACATCTACTTGGCCCAATTTTTGACCAGTTTGAACTGGCTGTCATATTTACCACTCAAGGCACTGCTTCACTTACTCACTGGCTGGGCACCCTCACTTATCCTCTGGATCTTAATCTAAAGTCAGGCATGGAATGAGCAAATTCAATCCCTCTAGTTTTGCTTAACACTTAAAAACTTCTTTTCAAGTAGGATATAGAATAATGTTGGCCTAAATTAGCGCATTCATTTACATATCTCTAAATGCAAATTCTAGGAGTGGCTGCCAGAGAGAAATCTGAGCCGTTCTACTTGAAACCAACATTTTCAGTGTAAAAATGTCGAGATGGAAATAAAGCTTGACTGAGCCAGATGGATAGGGAAGGGACACAGCTAATAAGAATTTAAATAAAGAAATTGGTGCTATGGTTTTATAAGGAACAAGATCCACAGAGAACTTAAAAATAATTACAATAAAAAAGTTCATTTTACCACGGAGGGAATGGGGATACAGAAGCCTGGTGGTGGGAATAGTGTGGAATTTTACTCCGATTATCTTGCCATTTTGTAAATCAATATTAAATCACTAATAACATTTTTAAAGAGTTCATAATTTTACAGTAAGTTGTTGAGATGTTTCTGTCTTTTTGTAGACTTTTGGACTGTCATTTCCCTTGTTATCTTCAAACCAACGGTAACCTCAACAGCAAAATTAGAGCACTTCTCAATCTTCATTCACCTCTCTACTGCTTAGCAGCAGGGTAGAAAAGTGTATTCCCAAAGAGTTTAATATTGTCTTTTGTAATGGATAACATTCTGGAAAGGGACCTCTTTTTTTTTTTTTTCTTTATTCCAGTCTGGTCACCAGACTTTTCTAGTACTTTCAAACCAGGCATAGAAGTCATAGAGATCTTTAACACAACTGCCAGGTCTGTTTCTGAAATTCGCCCTACACCTCCCTCCCCTGTCCCTTGTTGTACTCTTTGTAGTCATTTCACAGGTGGACATAGTTCTACATTAATCAGAGTCTGGGGGGTGGGGGAGACTTGTTATTTTATAGTATTTAGAGAGGTATTTGCTTAGTGACAAGAAGAGAATTTCTTGCCAGTTCTCTTGTTCTGGCCTCTAAATGCATTTGCCTCCCAACTCCCATGACCCACATTCTGCTGACATGGTGGTAGTTGCGGGAGGGGGTCTCTGGTAACCTCTGCTTATGGCCCTTCCACAAAGTAACAGCTTAATAAAATATAGAGACGTGGTAACCTTATTTTAAAACAGAAGAAAAAAATAATCATCAACTAGAGGAACCCAAATGAATTAGCTTTTTAATTTTTTTAAATATTTATTTATTTTTCCCTTTTGTTGCCCTTTTTTCATTGTTGTTATTATTATTGTTGTTGTTATTGATGTCATCATTGCTGGATAGGACTGAGAGAAATAGAGAGAGGAGGAGAAGGCAGAGAGCGAGAGAGAAAGACACCTGCAGACCTGCTTCACCGCCTGTGAAGCGACTCACCTGCAGGTAGGGAGCCGGAGGCTCGAACCGGGATCCTTACACCGGTCCTTGCACTTTGTGCCATGTACGCTTAACCAAGGCTGCCCGACTCCCATGAATTAGCTTTTTATGGGATTCTTCTGCCATGTCTATCATATAGTTGGGAATCACACCATACATGCTACTATAAATTCTACTATCTAATTTATATTATAACTAGGAGTTTTCAACATGCTCAAGAATTCTAAGCAAGCATTGTTAAGAACTGCATAATTACCTGACTTCCCTGGGCAGAGGACCTCTCCAATATGTCCTAGAACCCTGCCCCATGCCCAGAGCTCTACCCCACTAGGGAAACGTATAAACAGGCTGGAGGTGTGGAGAAACTAAGATTCAACATTAAATGTAGGAGCTAAGCATTGGTGCATTCCTCTGAGCTCACAAGCTAAGGTTCAGGTCTGTAGGTATCTCTCTTTTTTCCTGTCTGTCTCCCCTACCTTCTCAGTTTCTGTCTGTCCTAGCTAATAAGTAGTATAATGGTTATACAGAAAAGTCTTTTATGCTTGAGATTCCAAAGTCCTGGGTTCAATCCCTGGAAACATTATAACCAAAGCCTAGTAGTGCTATGGTGAAAAAAAAAAAAAGAAGAAAAAAAAGAAATATTTCCATATTGGTATATAACCTACTATCCTTTTTGTTTGTTTTAGCCTTTAAGGTTATTGCTGGGGCTCAAAGATACTATGAATCCACTGCTCCTGGCAGCTTTTTAAAAGTATTTATTTATTTATTCTCTTTTGTTGTCCTTGTTGTAGTTACTATTATTGTCACTGTTGTTGGATAGAGGAGGGGAAGACAGAGAGGGAGATAGAAATCTATGAGAGACTCTTGCAGACCTGCTTCACAGCCTGCAGGTGGGGGAGCCAGGGGCTCAAACTGGGATCCTTACACTGGTCCTTGCACTTCACACCATGTGTGCTGAACCCTCTGCGCTACCATCCGACTCCCAGTTTTATGTATTAATGTGTGATGGATTCCAAAATGGAGATTTCTGGACTCAAAATGGAAGTGTATTTGTGATTTCTTAGCTTTACTTCATTCATTTCCACCAGGTCTGTACCTATTAATAATAACATAAGGATGCATTTATTCAAATCTTTTCAAAATTTATTTATTCAAATATTTACATCCTGAAATTTGGTAAATTTTGGTTTTGGTAATTTAGTGAGTTTTAAATTGGTATTTGGGGATATTTTAAATTTACATCACCATTACTTGGAGTATAGTTCAGTATGTCTTTGTATATTCTGAAGTCATTTAGCTACCCAAAGGAATAAATGGATAAAGGGAATTTTCAGAAATGGAACAAGTAGAAGTGAGATATTTAGGGGGAAAAAAAGAGTTCGAGTAATTCTCCCCACTCTGATGCCCATGATACACAATCCAGACTGTTCCCCTAGGTCAGCTTGCTTTCTGATACCCTGGCTAGGTCAGGGGTCAAGGACTAGTGCTGCTTTTGATAGAAGAAGATAATAAGGCTTTGGGGAGAAGGCAGTCTGCCTTCTATGTGCTCCGGAGCATAATGAATAGGAAAAGTGGACTGTGAATCAATATGCCTAATAAAACCACTTTGTCTAATGTCTACCAACATTTTCATGCAATTTCTAAAGAGCTGCCTGTGAAAAATCTCAAGAAAGATGATCACCTGAGCTTGCAGACTTCATGCCATATAGCTCCACAGTCTTGAAAAAACAAACCACAAAGCCATTCAATCATACCCTTGATGATGAGAATAAATAACAAACAATGCCACATAAAGAGTATCAGTTGGCTGTGGGGGCAAGCTGCCATGGGCACTAGAGAGATGTGGTTTTTCTATCCAAGAGTAAAGCATAAGATCATATTAAAAAATCCCAAAGATAGCAGGAATTCAAATGGGTTGGTTTTGTCACTAAGCTTCCTGCAGGAGTTCCATTTAGATCAGAGGCCGCATTTGCAAACCAGAAGGAAAGAAGTGGGCTTTTGCTTAATTCGTTGACTCTCAAAAGAAAATGAACTTCTTTTCCATGATAAACAGGAATTCGTCTCAGATGAAGCTGACATATTGCCAACCAGTGGTCTAACTTTGCCTGAGACTGTCACTCTGTTCTTCCAAAGTTGTCAGGATCACAGGCCAAAAGAAAAAGAATGGGTTTTTCTAAGACTCCTGGATGTGATCCTCCCCACAATTCATCCTACTATGTCATTATTATAAGTGTCCCAAAGGCTAGGATCAGAGAAAAAAAATAAGAAGGATTCTCCCCCCCCCCCCTCCGCCCAGCTCAGAAAAGCTTTTCAGAAAGACAAAATAACAAAGGGACTTGAAGGGTCAGGACATCTATAACCAACCCGGGCTAGATCAGCAATTCTAAGGTTTTAACCAAGAAATATTGATTTATGTTTATTATGCTTTATGGCACTTTAGAGCAATTTATAACACTTACATTAAGAAATGGATGGGCTGGGAGAAAAGCCAATATGGAGCACCAAAAAAAAAAAAAAGAAAGAAATGCTGTCAGGAACAGCAAGTATCAGGGGAGATGCCTGGCTTTTGCATCTGATCTTCACTATTTAACATGAAACAAGAACATGGTTATTGGCGCTCAAGTTACAGAAATAGAGAGTCAGTTGAATAAGCTACAAGAACTTTCATTTTTAATGTAGATTCTTTGAAATATTTTATTTAGTTATAATGAGGGAGATACAGAGAGAGAGAGACAGGTAGACAAAGAGATATAGCAGGGAGACCAGAGCACTGCTCAGCTGTGGTTTATGGTGGGGTTGGGGATTCAAATTATAAGAATTTTTAAAACACAGATACACAGACACACCTGCATACATGTATCCTGAACTTCTAAGACAAATAAAACCCTTCTTTGAGCCCTCATTTTATAAAGTACTGTGATTGTGTAAAACACAGGGAACAAATAATACTGTGCAGAATGTGTTTCATTCAAAAGCAAGTCACTTAAATAAAGAAGCAGCAAGTCACTATGAGTCTATAAGCCAAGACATTTTTCTTTTGTAGTAAATTTTGATGAACTAGGGAACACTTCAGAGACCAGAGACACTTTCCTTGTATGTGTCCCACAAGAGCAGTTTCAGAATTTTGACGTGGAGTATACAATGAAAACTTGCAAAGTAGTCTCACGAGACCACAATAATGTGTACTGAAAAATAAAATTCTAGAGATTAAGAAGTTGTTTCTTCTCTTTATGATCATCTACTAATATCAAGAGTAGATATTCAGAGCTAGAACAGAATACTGCCAAAAACATTGTGTAACTAATTACTGTTATTGTATGCATTTTTAAAGAGTAAGGAAGGCAGTTGCTGGAGTATATTATTCCTCTCTCCTTCAAAACATCATCCTATTCCACAGAAAAGTTCAGGTTGAGATAAGGATAAATTAGAAAATGCAAATTATATGCATCACAGTGATTCTTTTTAAAGATGGATATAGTTGTTTTTTTTTAAATAAATTTAATTTGAAATGGCCCCTTTCAAAGAAAATTTGTGGTTCTTCAGAATTCTTTTACGCATCATGGAAGAATTGTTTTGAGTTGATTCTGAAAAGTCTTAAGTAAAATAATACCAAAATATAACAAGAGTCAGAGCTAAAAAAAAGTGAGGAAAATAGCAAAAAAGTCTGCATAGGTTTAGTGGGTGAGAGATCGAATAGAGAATCTGAGAAAATGGATAGTAATTAGAGGAAACAGGTCTGATTTTTTTTTATTTTTTTTTATTTTTTTATTTTTTATTTAAGAAAGGATTAATTAACAAAACCATAGGGTAGGAGGGGTACAACTCCACACAATTCCCACCGCCCAATCTCCATATCCCACCCCCTCCCCCGATAGCTTTCCCATTCTCCATCCCTCTGGGAGCATGGACCCAGGGTCATTGAGGGTTGCAGAAGGTGGAAGGTCTGGCTTCTGTAATTGCTTCCCCGCTGAACATGGGCGTTGACTGGTCGGTCCATACTCCCAGTCTGCCTCTCTCTTTCCCTAGTAGGATGGGTCTCTGGGGAAGCTGAGCTCCAGGACACATTGGTGGGGTCTTCAATCCAGGGAAGTCTGGCCGGCATCCTGATGACACCTGGAACCTGGTGACTGAAAAGAGAGTTAACATACGAAGCCAAACAAATTGTTGAGCAATCATGGAAAAGTGGAGAGGAAGTATTAGGGAGGTACTCACTGCAAACTCTAGTATACTTCTGCTTTCTTACTTTGGTGCCATACTCCAAACTCAGTCAATTTCTGCTTTGCGTTTCTACTTCAGGTCTGATTTTTGAAAAGTCACACTGCCATAGAGCATGGAAGACAACATGAGATGTGATTTCATGTATATGAAGAGGACAAAGTTGGGTCTGAAGATAAAGGAAAGAGTATGAATATGGAGACCTCAGTGGAAACCAGCTCTAAATTTGATTTGCGGAAAAGTGAATACGTAGTAAGGAATTAAGTAGATCCCAGGTAAAATATACTAGCCAACTAGCTAACAACATGACCTTTCTACCTTCACTATGTCTGCTGAATTCCACCAATGGCAGGTTTAAACTGGCACTCGGGGCCCTTGAAAGTCTGATCTGAATACAATGCTCTGGTGATTTTTCCCTCAAGTAGCCTTCATTCCAAGTAATTTAGTTTATTTGTCCTTAAAAAACACAGAGACCTCTGCATATGACGGTGATTCTTCGTGGATGATTAATGAGTGCATGGCTTACCTGGCTTCAAGTTTCTCTCCCTCACATTCCATTACACAGTAGATTGTCTCTACCAGGGTCCAGTTGTCACCTGTAGTTTGGAGTCTCTTAACATGGCTTAACAGATCCCTCTCTCCACCATCATTGGTTAACTCCATCAGGAGTGATGCCATAAACCGTCTTGTGAGTCTCTACAGGACTTTGTCCTCAACGTAGAACAACAATGGGAGGGAGACCCCATTCTCAAAAGGGAGGCTGGGTCAACATACTCTGGCACTTGAGGAAGATGGGTCCTGACATGAGAGCAGTCTGGAAGGTCCCCAGCTATGACCATGGACTATGAGCTCAGACTGACAGGGAACCAGAGGTTACAGAGGCTGCTGTGCTAAATATGAATATATACGGGTCCTAGGTCAGATAGATGGAGCCTAAAATTAACTGTATTTATATAATTTTCCCATATTTGGGAGCTACTCTCTGCCTTGATCCAGCCTTCTAGTCCTATTCCCAGCTCTGACACCATGTTCTCAGACAATTCTTTTAGCCCGCCTACATGTTAGCTGTCCGTTTCAGGCCAAAATTGACAAAAAGTCATGAGCCCCTTAAAATATATGTAAAATATACTTGCTAGCTTTTTCCAGCATGGAGACCCCAAATCTCATCTGCTATATTCTTATCTTTAGGTTCCTGATGATTAAACAATTTGTTCTGCTTTGTATATTAATGCTTTTCATCACCAAGCTACAGGTGCTACCATGATGCCGACCTAAATTTCCTGGGCAGTCAACCTCACCAGTGTTTACCAGAACCTCACCGCTCTAGAGCCCTACCCCACTAGGGAAAGAAAGACACAGGCTGGGGGTGTGAATCAACCTGCCAACACCCATGTCCAGCAGAGGAGCAGTTACAGAAGCCAGACCTCCCACTTTCTGCACCCCATAAAGATCTTTGGTTCATGCTCCCAGAGGAATAAAGAATAGAGAAGCTTCCAATGGAGGGGATGGGATATGGAACTCTGGTGGTGGGAACTGTGTGGAATTGGACCCCTCTTATCCCACCATCCGTTGATCATTATTAAATCATCTAAAAAAAAATGGCTCAAAACCAGCTCCATTTGCCCCTTGGGGAAACAGCCTGTCCGGGAAAGTGTCTCTACTTTGTGACCTGACAGGCAGTCATACTCACTTCTGCCACCTTGACATTCCCCAAGCTTGTGTCTGACTCCATTCCTTATTGATATGTCTTCCTCCAACTCCTGAGACATAAATCAAGTTCTCTACTCAAAGTCCTTAGCTTGAGGGAGTAGGAGTGAAGCCCTGACCACTCCTCCCCTCTATTCTGGCTTCCTATGCTAATACTGAGGGAAACAGCTCTCTGCCCCCTTAGCATGTCCTTCACAGCGGTCGAGGACAGCTCTCAGCTCACTCCTGGGTATATTTACTCTCCATCTTTGGTGCCTCAAACAAAGCAGTTTATTATTCAGTTTATATATATATATTTCTTAATATAATTATAGAGGTAGGTTGATTATTTAATATTCTCATGCATCTCTACAAAAGAAATGTTATTTTAGGGAGCTGGGTGATGGTGCACCTGGTTAAGCACACATAGGAAGCCCAAGGTCCCACACAAGGATCTGGGTTCAAGACCCGGCTCTCCACCTGCAGGGGGGAACCTTCAAGAGTGATGAAGCAGGTCTGCTGGTGTCTATCTTTCTTTCTCCCCCACCTCTCTCAATTTCTTTCTGCCCTATCTAATTAAAAAAAGAAAAGTGGCTGCCAAGAGCAGTGGATTTGTAGTGCCAGCACCAAACCCCAGCAATAACCTGTATAATAATAATAATTCACTATGATAACCATTAAGTCTCTACTTAAAGATACTCACTGATGTTGAGGTCCTTACATTTGGGGCAGAAAACTTTATTGATGGACACTCCACATACCCAGGTTTTTCTTACATTCTCATGCCAATTCTTTGTTTGTTTGTTTTTTATTGTTGTTGCAGTTATTGTTGTTATTGATGTCACTGTTGTTAGATAGGACAGAGAGAAATGGAGAGAGGAGGGAAAGACAGAGAGGGGGAGAGAAAGACAGACACCTTCAGACCTGCTTCACTGCCTGTGAAGCGACTCCCCTACAGGTGGGGAGCCGGAGGCTCAACCTGGACCCTTAAGCCAGACTTTGAGTTTTGTGCTACGTGTGCTTAACCCCTTGTGCTACCGCCCGACTCCCATGCCAATTCTTTTGACTGCTTCATCACCTATTTTGGCGTTACTCTCGATCGCACTCTGTCATTTCACGAACATCTCATAAAAACTGCAGCAAAGGTGGGCCCGAGGAATCACATCATTGTAAGACTGGCCAGCTCCTCATGGGGCGCGAGCGCTTCCACACTGCGATCATCATCTCTGGCATTATGCTATTCCACTGCAGAATACTGTGCCCCAGGATGGTTCCGTAGCCCCCATGTCCACTTGGTCGATTCCAAATTATATTCCTCCATGAGGATCTTTTCTGGAACCATCCGTTCCACCCCGGTTCCATGGCTGCCAGTTCTTAGCAACATCGCCCCGCCAGATATTCGTCGGGATGCGGCATCATCTAAGTTCATTTCCCACGTCTACGCTCGACCAGACCTGCCAATATACGCGGAGATCTTCGCCCACCCTGTCCAACGCTTGACGTCTCGTCACCCAATCTGGTCCCCTACGCCTACACTGAACTTCTCTGTTCCAGACTCTTGGAAACAGAGCTGGCAGTTAGCTGAGGTCAAGAACAAACACCTCATCACAGACCCCTGCGAGCGTCCACCCGGCTTTGACCTGGCACGTTATGATCGGGCCCTCCTCAATCGCTATTCAACAGGCCATGGCCGGTGCGCCGCTATGATCCGTCGCTGGGGAGCCAGAGATGACCCGAACTGCCCCTGCGGCTCCAGACAGACTCTGACCCACATAGTCAACGACTGCCACCTCTCCGGATTCAAAGGAGGTCTCGAAACTTTACATCAGGCTCAACCTGACGCTGTTGACTGACTATGGAAGAAGGGCAAACGCTAGAAGAAGATCACCTATCTGTCCTCTAAAGCAAACATTAAATTTTGACTGCTAATTCCAAGGCCTATTTCAGGAAGTGAAAATATATAAAGGTGTGTAGGTATTTAGGAAGTGTCACAGATGACAACTGACTTAACCAAACCCAAGGGAGAATTCCCTCCAAGTGTCCTATGGCTGACTTTAGGCAAAGACAATCCAGTTGCAAGAGCAGTTAAGGGGGAAACATTTTCTGTGAGTGTGCTTGCATATATCAAAACTTGATTCAGGGCATGAAGCTATCACAAGTAAAATATACAAGTGCATCTAAATGGTATTTCCAAAAAAAGAAGTGTGATGGGCCTACAATATTATATGTTTGGGTAGGGAGATGGGTTATCTAAGTAAGCCAGAAAGCTGAAAATTAAACTTCAAATATTTCCTATTAAAATATATATATTTAGGCAACCAATGTACAATAACTTTCCTCTGTCAAGATAAAGCAATATAAAGGACCTAGTCTGGGGAGTTGGGCAATAGCGCAGTGAATTAAGCGCACATGGCACAAACCGTAAGGATCCCGGTTCGAGCCCCCAGCTCCCCACCTGCGGGGAGTCATTTCACAGATGGTGAAGCAGGTCTGCAGATGTCTGTCTTTCTCTTCCCTTCTCTGTCTTCCCCTCCTCTCTCCATTTCTCTCTGTCCTATCCAACAACAACAATAATAACTACAACACTTCTTCTTCTAGCGTTTGCCCTTCTTCCGTAGCCAATCAACAGCGTCAGGTTGAAAGCTGTCAGGAGCTGCTTGTTGCTGGCTTTGAAAGTGACTGGGATCCATGTGGATTCAGTCGGCTAGGAAGGATCGTCAGTTTCCCCAATGAAAAGGGCAGCTAAAAGGAATAAATAAATATTAAAAAAAAAAAAAGGGATCTAGTCTGGCCATGATGGCAGGATGGGAACAGAAGTCAGTCATGTTCTGAAATCAAAACACATAGGGCACTGTCCCTGCTGAGATCCTCAAAGTTTCACAGGGTCTTGAGGTTAAACAAACATTAAAGGAATTCCAGTGGAGTGATAAAATAGCAAAAGCCTTCTAAGCCAGACTTAAAGAGCCAACATCATCAGAAGACTGGAGACCTGGGAATATCAGATCCAGCAGGGAAACTTGTAGTGGATATGAAACGTCTGAGATGAGCTTGATGTTCACAGTTGAATTCTGTGATGTGTAAGTGAGCCTGTTTCACTTAGAGGGCTAGGGACAGAGTCTAGAGATCAGTTGCCTTCCGCTGGCCATTTCATTTGCTGATAGCTTGAAGTTGTGGGGACAGAACATTCCTTAAATTACAATATGTCATTGTCTCAGATGGTCTATCTTGACAGACAAGTTAATTTTTTTCTGGTGAGAGGATTCTAATTGAACTGGTGGGGAAGTAAACTGCCTTGAAGCACTGAACTAATCCCTTGAAACCTGAGTTTCTAGTCTAATTTAATTCCCTAAAGAGCTAACAATCTAGGTGAGTAACAGTGGTCTTAACTATTAAACATTTTGCTGTAGAATTAAGTGCTTGAGATTTGACTAGTATTGTTTTCACAAGATATCAATGCTGAGAAGAAATTTTCAACCTCTTGAAAAGTCCAAACATTTGTGTCTTTACTATGTAGAGTGTATAAGGACCACAGGAAATGCTATGTTTAAATATCAGAATTACAGACATATTGGACCCTGTCCATCTCCAAAGAAATAGTTTCCACAGTAAACATGGAAAATGGACAATAAGTCAAAAGTTATTACTGGTGAACCTTGCATATGACAACATATCTCTAATTACCATTAGGAAAGTTCTACCATTTTTAGCCTGGTAGACACCATTATTTTGACTAGGAAATGCATGTCCAAGAAACTCTAGACTTTTTTTTCTTAATTTATTTTTAGTGAGTTACCAGGGAATTAACTTAGGGTCTTCCATATGTGCACTACCACTGAAGCGCCTCTGCAGCATAACGTTTTCATTCTATGAGTGTGGAGGCATGGAGAGAGACAGAGACAGAGAGACATAAAGGCACAGCCCCTCCATACACAGAGATCTACGCACTTTCCTCCTTGGTCCTGTCCATGTGTTTGATCCCTGTCCCCATTTGGCACCAGGGATCAAACCCAAAGTCTTACACACGAAGGCAGGTGCTTTATTGCTGTGTTGCGTCTTGGCCATTTGGTTTCTGAATGCATCTGTCTTAGAGTTGGGACTTTTTCTTGGATTCAGTTAAACTAGATTCATTAAACAGATCAGGATCATGTCTAGACAAATGTTGATGAGCCCTTGATGGAAGATACTTTGCTGGAGTAAGGACACCAACCTAATGGCACGCAGAGTTGCTTAGGAGATGTCTGGGTGTCTGCCTTTCAGTGAATACCCTTTGAGACCCAGACAAGGTCGTAGGTGCCCCGAATATTCAATAATTCATCTACCAGAGAAGAAAAAAAAAGCTATAGCATCTGGATGATATGTCTGAGTTGGTCTGAAGACATGGAGAAGATAAAATACAACTGAAAATTGGGTGCAGTGCAATGACAATCAATATCATATGGCCATAGAACAAAACTCAGACAGGGTTTAACAACCACTTGAGTACGGCATCCTCTCTGGTCCCAGAGTGTGGGAAGCTGCTGCAAGCAACAGGACATGTGTCTAACTGCTATAAAGACAGATGGTGGCAGGAAGTAATAAATAACTATGAGAGATGCAGAGAAAAAGCAGAGGGAGATACATCTCACTAGGCTAAGATGTCAGACATCAAAGGCTGGCAAAATAGCTCACTGGGATAGTGCCCTGCATGGTATGTGTGTGGTCCTCACTCGAACCCAGCCCTTACTGTAATTGAAGGAAGTTTTAGTGCTGTGGTATATCTATCTATCTATCTATCTATCTATCTATCTATCTATCTATCTATCTTCCTCTCTTTTTTTCTCCTTTGCCTCTGTGAATATCTCCCTGAAAAAGTCATTTGGTAGGGCTAAAGCCCCAGCTGCAACAACAACAAAAAAAACAAGACATTAGAAGCTAAAAAAAAGGTGACTGCAGTTGCCAGGGTGACTGAAATTCAGGGTTCAAGGCCTATGTGAGCCACTGAGAACAGAAGGGAATGTCTAAGGGAACCTGAATTCCACTTGTGACTCTACTACCAGAGGTTATAGACACAAGAGAAAAAGAAAGTTGAGATAGGGTGGGGGTAGATAGCATAATGGTTATGCCAAGAGACTATCATTTCTGAGGCTACAAAGTCCCAAGTTCAATCCCCCAGACCACCATAAACCAGACCTGATCAGTGCTCTGGAAAAGAGAGAGAGAGAGAGAGAGAGAGGGGGGGGGGATGAAAGGGTCTTGGGGTCTTGGTGTACGATAGTGGAAAGGACCTAAGTTAGAGGAGAAAGTGTCCTGCAGACGCCTATTATGGGAATGAGAGGTTGTAGTTATGTCTCAACAACTGTATTATAAATGTTGAGTCTTCCACTAAAAGGGTGAAAAAAGAAAACTATGAGATACATATATATATACACATATATATATGAAATATTACTCAACTCTTAAAATGATTTTATCTCCTTTGCCTCATCTTGGATGAATCTTGAAGGAATCACATTAGATGAGATAAGCCAAAAAGAGAAGGATGAATATTAAATGATCTCACTTATAAGTGGAACTACAGATAAAGGGAAAACACAAAGTACAACTTGGTCTGGGAATGACTTATTGCACCAAAGCAAAGCTCTCTGGGGAGGAAGATACAGGAGGAAGCAGAAAGGACACTGGTGCATATCTTCGTGCATGGTGGTGGTGAAAAGGGCCAGAATTGGGAGATAAGAAATTGTACCCCTGTGTTAACAGCTGTATTGTAAATCATTGATTCCCAATCCAATAAGATAATGAGAGAGAGAGAGAGAGAGAGAGAGAGAGAGAGAGAGAGAGAAGAGAAAGAATGTATTATTCTAATACCATTAAGACTAATCATTTTTTCTTCCTTCCTTCCTTCCTTCCTTCCTTCCTTCCTTCCTTCCTTCCTTCCTTCCTTCCTTTCTTCCTTCCTTCCTTTCTTTCTTTCTTTCTTTTTTTCTTTCTTTCTTTCTTTCTTCCTTTCTCCCTTTCTTTCTCTTTCTATGTCTAGCCTTCCAGTGCTATCAAAAGGAAGAAAATGAGTGGTCCGGGAGGTGGCACAGTGACTAAAGCGTCAGACTCTCCAGCATGAGGTCTTGAGTTCGATCCCTGGTAGCACGTGTACCAGAATGATGTCTGGTTCTTTCTCTCTCTTCTATCTTTCTCATGAATAAATAAATAAAATCTTTTTTTAAAAAAAGGAAGAAGACTTTCATGGTGTTTAACAATAAAAACTGTTTAACTTAAGGTAGTTATCACTCTTGTTGGAACATTTAATTGACAATCAAGATTCTATTTCCTCCACCTCAATGATACTATTGCTTTTACTTATTTTCATTTCTATACCAGGAAAGATCTCAATTTCTATCAAAGAATGTCAATTTCTTACTTCTTTGCCAAAGAAAATGCTGCCAAATGGAGATCAGTTTTAGAAATAAAAAGATAAATGCGTGTGTCTTTAAGGTTTAATTGTATCATTTTCCTCTTTATATTTTGACCACTTTGACAGATGGCCCCTCCACAACATATTCACTGTTCAGCTGGGAACCCTGTGAAGCTGTAACCTGAACTCTTGTCCTGAGGCCACTTCAAAGTATCTCTGTCCAGTGTTGTCTGTGGACCCCAGTGGAGATGTAGGTAGAGTTATTAAGCCACTTGCAATTGCTTTTAGTGTACTGAAAAGTGGTCAGGCCATTTCAGGCCATAGCAGTGTGGCAGAATGCCCAGCTGCCTATGTCAAGCAGTGTTTATAAATTAGAAATTACCAGCCATTTGGTTCTTGGCTGATCAGTCAGAGTCCTGGAAGACTGTGTCGACGGACCTGGGGCAGAGTTGTTACGGGACTGAACAAAGCATAGCTCTTGGTTAATCAGTCACAATTGGTCTGCCTGGTGGTATTACTGGAAGAGACTTGAAAATATATGTCTAGATATAGTCCAGGTCCCCTGAGATAGAGCATAGGTTCACCCGTGCCCATAAACTAGGGGAAAAATATATACCTGAAAGCAGAAGTACACAAGAGCATGCAGGGAATACCCCCAACACTTCATCTGCACTATTCCAGTCTTTAGGTCCATGATTGTTCAACAATTTTTTTGGCTTTGTATGTTAACTCTCTTTTCAGCCACCAGGTTCCAGATGCCAACAAGATGCTAACCAGACTTCCCTGGACAGACAACCCCACCAATGTGTCCTGGAGCTCTGCTTCCCCAGAGACCCACCCTACTAGGGAAAGAGAGAGGCAGACTAGGAGTATGGATCAACCAGTCGACACCCATGTTCAGCGGGGAAGCAATTACAGAAGCCAGACCTTCTACCTTCTGCAACCCACAACGACCCTGGATCCATACTCCCAGAGGGATAGAGAATGGGAAAGCTGTCAGGGGAGGGGATGGGATATGGAGATAAGGTTGTGGGAATTGTGTGGAACTGTACCCCTCTTATTCTATGGTTTTATTAATGTCTCCTTTCTTAAATATACATATATATACATATATATATATATATATATATATATATATATATATATATATGTCTCTTCAATTGCAGTAGGCTGTGGCTCATTATTTCAACTAGAAGTATCCATGAAAATAGTTGTTTGAAAGTTCAGAGGAGACCAAGATAGTCGCATCTGATTATTTGTAGAGGTGTTTCTCTCGACTCGCTTGTTGTGGAATCACTGCTATGTGCTAGCCATGAAGCGAAGCTGGAGATCTCCTCCCTATTTTTAATTTCATCATTACTAAATACCAGGAACTATCTAAATCTCTTTATGTAACTTAACAGATTTAATCTGCACAGCAAACTTGGGAGGACTATCTGGCTAGTGGACGCACTCTACAGTTAGAGAAGCTGAGGTTTGCAAAGATAAACAGATTTTTCTATTTAAATTTATTTTATTTATCTATGTATTAGATACAAAGAGCCAGAAATCAAGAGGGAAAGGGGATGTAGAGAGGGAGAGAGACAGAGAGACACCAGCAGCACTGCTTCACCACTCGCAAAGCTTTCCCCTTGCAAGTAGGGCACCGGGGGCTTGAACCCAGGTCCTTATGCATCATATAACAGCTGTACTCAACCAGGTGCCCCACCACCTGGCCCCATAAACACATTTTCCAGGGGACCTGCAATTAGCAAACCTTGGGTCTTTGACATCAGTGCATCCAGTGAACTGTGGCTTCCACTGCTGACTTCGGATTCCTCAGCTCCTTACCAGACACTCGCTGGTATTGAAACCAGGAATATGGCCATTAACTTCAGATCAGTTTCAGAGTAACTGCCCTCACTAGACCCAAACAGTCTCTTGGTTATGTCTCCACTTTTGCTCTCCTGGAAGCATGGAGCAACCAGAGTCTGGGTTCATAGCTGCTGATAACTGTCTCCTGGCCGCAGACCATCTCAGCTTCTCCACTGAGTGATCCACGCCTACTGCCACCCCCTCCAAGTCATCTCTCCCTCCTCACCATCTTGAAAAACAGTCTTGTCGCAACCACAGACCAGAAGACTGATTTTCTTTTTTTTTTTTTTTGTTTGTTTGTTTGTTTAAATTTATTTTGGTTAGAGACAAATTGATTTTTTAAATTTTTTTTATTGTTGTTGTCATTATTGTTATTGTTGCCATTGATGATGTTGTTGGTTAGGACAGAGAGAAATCAAGAAAGGAGGGGAAGACAAAGAAGGGGGAGAGAAAGACAGACACCTGCAGACCTGCTTCACCACCTGTGAAGCAACTCCCCTGCAGGTGGGGAGCCGGGGGCTCAAACCAGGATCCTCACTCCGGTCCTTGCACTTTGCACCATGTGCGCTTAACCCGCTGTGCTACCGCCCAACTCCCCAGAAGACTGATTTTCTTAGGGTCCTCTGGCAAGAAAAAAACAGTGCCAGGAAAACTCCCTCTGGCAGGATGAGGCAGAGCGTAAGAAAAAGACATCATGAGAATTTCAAAATCCCTGGAGAATTTTAAAAGCAGTCACAAAGTAGAATATGATAGAATACTTTGTGGAATGAAAACCCTGTGTTCTAGTATTGCCCAATATTACAGAATAAACTTTATCTCTTTTCACACAAAGGACTGAAGTGCGGAATTCTTATTCCTCTAAGGCATTGGGCATTTTCCATTTTTCACTCTCATGGCTTCCTGTCCGTTTCTTGGACCAGGAGCAAACTACAGCCACTGCTTTGGGGTAACTCGAGCCTGGGAATGATAAAGGGAAGAGAACAAATACTTTCACTAAAGGGCAAATGTCTAGAAAACAACAAAGCAGACTTCAAATGAGACAGAGTGAACATGTATGTTTACAGGGGCCAGGTGGTGGTGCATCTGGTTGAACTCACAGGTTAAACTATGCAAAGGCCTGGGTTCGAGCCCTTGGTCCCCACCTGCAGGGGAAAAGCTTTGCAAGCGGTGAAGCAGTGCTGCTGATGTCTCTCTGTCTTACTCCCTCTCTACCTCCCCTTTCCCTCTCAATTTCTGCCTTTATTAGATAAATACATAAATATAATTTAAAAAATCACATGTGTTTATCACCTAGAAGCCTCTAAGAAGAGCAAACAGATCAAACATGCAGACAGGTAATTCATGAGCCAGTAGTAACTAAGCATAGACTTGAGCTTTCTGAGAGTTTATATACTTGACTGAGAGAAGGCAAGAATCGTGGTGAAGACTCAGGGACGGGAGGTATCAGGCATCTCAGAAGAGGTACAATGGCATTTAACCTCAACTGAGTCTGCAGGGGGAAAATTAATCAACGACTGTATCCTCAGCTGCCTCTCTCTGTCTCCGGGACACAGGAAGTTCTCACTGAGAGATCTTCACAGTGAAGCTCTGGCCTGATAGGTACTAGAAATACTGACTCCAGATGAGAGTTTGTCACTGAAAATGAAGCTTATTGTCTGCTTACTAAAGGACGAGAGGACTGTACCGCCCTAACTTCCTCCTTTCCGCTCTCTGAATGTAGACTCAGTTGATACAACAGTGACCAGCTCTAGCAGAATTTATTAGTCTAAGAAAAAACATACAATCAACAAGCCTGGTATATTAAATATACCTTATGAATTTTCACCAGAGTCTCACTTTGAAATAGAGTTAGTCGGGGGCCCAGGTGGTGGATCAGCTTGTTGAGAGTACATGTTACAATGCGCAAAAAAAACCTGGTTCGAGCCTGCAGTCCCCACCTGCAGGGCAGTGCTTTGCGAGTGGTGAATCAGGGCTGTGGGCGGTTGTCTCTCTGTCTCTCTGTCTCTCTTCCTCCCCCTTCCCTCTCAATTTCTGGCTGTCTTTATGCAATAAATAGATAATAAAAAATTTTTAAAGAAATAGTCAGTGATTAATGATTCCAGAAAAGTTATTGTTATTAAACACAGATTCTAAAACATAAAAAAGAAAACTTAGAAAAAATAAGATACAATCACGAGATGAGAAATTGTGTCTCTGGGTTAACATCTGTAATAGTAATATAAACCATCAACCTCCCCCCAATAGAATGATACAATAAAAAAAACAATAAAATCAACATATTAGCAATATATACTAGGGTTTAGGGTTTAATGAGGCAGATTATTGATCAATTAATTATAAAAAAAAGCAGTCAAATGAGGCAATTATTAAATCCACAATGATCAGAGAACTAGACAAGAAAAGCCATGTAACTGTGGTCTGTAAACCAGACTGACTCAGAGCCAGAGAGAGAGCTAGCTCACTGGTGAGGGTGTTTGCTGTGCCCTGAATGAAGTCTAGGTTTGAACTGCAGCACCACTTAGCGAAGCTGTGGTGGGTGAGACACTCCACTGTTTCTCCCCTTCTTCCTCATTGCTGTCTCTCGTTCTCTGTCTCACTGTCAGAGTTAGAAAATGGGGGGGGGGCAGGCAGTGGCACACTTGGTTAAGTGCACAGACTACACTGTACAAGGGACCTGGTTCAAGCCCCCGGTCCCCACCTGCAGGAGGAAAACTTCACGAGTGGTGAAGCAGGGCTGTGGGTATCTCTCTATCTCTCTCCCTCTCCTCTCGCAATTTCTTTCGGTCTCTATTCAATAATTAACAATATATATATTTTTTTTTATAAAAAGAGACTGGCTCGCTTTAATGATGGCCATTTGGTTCCATACCAAGCCATTCCATCATTTGGAGCCCTGTTCAAGGAATCATTGGTTTCCCACACAGATATGATGAGCCCAGACCTCTAATAGATCCCTCTCTCCACCATCCCTGCTCACCTCCATCAGGAACAGCATCAAAATTCCTCCTGTGGCCTCTCCAGGACCTGGCCCTCACTGGTGAGCAGCCATGGCAGGGACTCCCCACTTTCTGAAGGCAGGCTGGACCATCCTGCTCTCCCCCTCGAGACAGACGGGTCCTGAAGAATGTTCCCAGCTGTGACCATGGGCTGTGAGCTCAGCCTGACAGCCACTCAGAGGTCATACAGGCTCCTGTGCTAATTATGAACAGACGTGGGTCCTAGGCCACATAGCTGGAATTTACAGTTAATGCTATCTATATACTTTCCTCATATTTGGCAGCTACCCTCTGTTCTAATTCAGCTTTCTAGCCCTATTCTTAATTCTGACACCACCTTCCCAGACAATTAGTCGACCTGCATGTTCGCTACTAGACTCAGCAAAATTTACTAAAGTCATGGGCCCCTTGGAACATGCCTAAAATAGACTTACTCGCTTCTCCCCACCCAAAGACCCCTAATTTCATCTACTCTATTTCTTCCTTTGGGCTCCTATTTATCAAAAAAAAAATTGTCCTGCTTTATATCTTACCACATTTCAACCACCAAGTTGCAAACACTATCGTGATTCCATCCTGACTTCCCTGGGCAGATGACCTCACCAATGTGTCCCAGAACCCCACCTCCCCAGAGCCCTGCCCCATTAGGGAAAGAGAGAAACAGGCTGGGTGTATGGATCCACCTGACAAGAGCCATGTCCAACAGAGAAACCATTACAGAAGCCAGAACTCCTATCTTCTGCACCCCATAAAGAATTTAGGTCCATCCTCCCAGAGAGATAAAAAGTAGAAGAAGATGGGGCACAGAATTCCAGCAGGGGGGACTATATGGAATTGTATCCCTGTTATCTTATCATCTTGTCAATCATTATTAAATCACTGAAAATTTGTTAAGTGGCACACAAGTGGTAAGAGCATACATTCACCAGACCCTATACCTAGAAAAGAAAGCACTTTAGACAAAAATGCAAATCCAAAATATTAATTTCAGAAGAATCACACAGGATGCAGATGGCCTATGCTGGCCAACCCCCACAGCTTCGGAGGAAGTTGTGACAGTGTACTTTCTCTTCCTCTCTCTGTCTCCTCTGTCTCTTTCTGAAAATAAAAATTAGCTCATAGTGGTGATCAGAAAAAAAAATTAAAAATATCATAGACAGACGAGAGGAAAGAAGCATATATGTCTGCATTGATGCAAGGCTAAAAATTATAGCTATTTTTTAAAAGATGGATGTAAATAAGCAATTTATAAAATAGAAATATATAGTAAAAATAACAGTACAAGAATTTTATTTAGATACACAGAGGCAAAAAAGCAGGTAGAACAAAGAAAATTCATCCAACTGAAGCAAAGAAATAGAAATATGAAACGAAGGAGTCGGGCATTAGCTCAGCAGGTTAAGCACAGGTGGCACAAAGAGCAAAGACCAACATAAGGATCCCAGTTCGAGCCCCTGGTTCCCCACCTGCAGGGGAGTCGCTTCACAGGCGGTGAAGCAGGTCTACAGGTGTCTGTCTTTTTCTCCCCCTCTCTGTCTTCCCCTCCTCTCTCCATTTCTTTCTGTCCTATCCAACAATGACAACAACAATAACTACAGCAACAATAAAAAACAACAAGGGCAACAAAAGGGAAAATAAGTAAATATTTAAAAAATTTTAAAAAGAAGTATGGAACAAATCTCTCTAGTCAAAAGACAAATCCCTCAGCTTTATACTAAGCACAATGTTAGTCAGGAAAAGAAAAGAATAAGGACCACTCCGAGATGGACAGATGGGAGGGGAGAGAAAGGATGATAATACACCTATTCTCAGCAAAGAAGCCACTGAACTGGCACTGGATGCTTGGGATTTTCAAAGGATGGGGAGAGCAGTACACAGAGCAGTCAGCACAAGACCTCACAAAGGAAATGGAATTGGAAGGACGGGTATAAATTAGACAGGCAATGAGGACTGGGTAGGGAGCATGCACAGTCATTAGACAAAGTCTGAGAGAGTCGGATAAGCACTGGATAGCCTCGTAAGCAATGGATAGTTTCAAGGCCTCTGGTAGCCCATAGAGTCAACCTTCATAAGAAATGATGGCCTTCAAGATATCTTTATTTTATTGGAAATGCCCTAGTTAAAAAAAGAAGACAGTATTCTCAGAAAGTAGAATTAGCTCGACTCCATGGGCAGAAGGTTCTTAGAGTGAAGGCAGTCATGTGTTATTCGAATGGTGTCTCTCCTTCCCAGCGGCCACGGCATGTAAGTGGTAAGCAGAGTATCCGCGGAGTTACAGAGCCCTCTTGACTACGTGATGGCAGATTCTGCCCTCTACTTCTCTGATACCCGTCAGCCCAATTAAAGAAGGAGGCTGAGAAGGGGACTATGTTCACCACCTTCTTGCTACAGAATCCAGGACACTCAGCAGTACTGAGTCTGAGTCTAGGTAGTTGGGCTGATCAAATAAATTTGTAACTGAAAATGACTAAGTGGGTTTTTATTCTGTGAATATGCAAGATGTCATCCAAATGGTAGAAGGGAAAACAGGTTTTAGGCTCGGTCTAAAAGGACAATGGATGGCCCAGCCAGTGCATTAAAATTAGTACGAAACGATCTTATTATGTTAATGTAGATATATCTATTCGCATCTGTTAAAAGAACAAAAGAAGGATGGGAAATGCCATCTATTACTGTAACTGCCGGACATTATGCCGCAGTACTTAAACTTGTGTTACCAGCATAACAACACCACAATTTTACATACCCACAGAGCAATCCAGGCATGGCTATAAAAATTAAACATGATAAATGGATAAAGTCAAATAGCTCTGCTAAGGTACCATATCACTTTGACAAACCTGGCATTGTTTTCAATTTGCCCAATCTAGTTTTATTTAAATAGAAGAAAAAAAAAGAAGTGTGATGTTGTTTTAAAAAATGCATATACAAATATATTAAAATATCACTATTTTCATAAAGTCTCAGAAGTCAATAAGACGGAATTTCTCTTCTTTTCTTTTTTTGCCTCCAGGGTTATCGCTGGGGCTCAGTGCCTACACTATGAATCCACTGCACCTGAAGGCCATTATCCATTTTTAACTGGATAGGCCAGAGAGAAATTGAGAGAGGAGGGGAAGACAGAGAAGAAGAGAGAGACACAGACACCTGCAGCACTGCTTCCCCACTTGTGAAGCCACCCCCTGCAAGTGGGGAGCCAGGGGATTGAACTGGGATCCTTGCTCAGAGATGGAATTTCTACCATCTTGCTTTGTTTCTTAAAAACATCTATAAGGAGTTAGGATTGCATACCATGAAATCAACCAAATTAAATGGTTCTATTGTACTCAGAGAGTAGTGTAACCCTTCCTCAAGCTAAGTTTAAATATCTGCATTAACTCCTCCTCCAAGCCTTTGTCACTAACAGTGCCTCTCCATTCTGCCGCCTCTGGGCATTCCCTCCCTGTCTACACGGTGGTACTGTGGATCCCCATTATTGTCAAGGATGGCATCAACAGAATCACACATATGCACTCTCTGGCTTATACTGACTTGGTATTATCTCCTCAGGTATTATCCCTACTGTAGTATATTTCAGTATTTCTACCCTGTGCCTAGTTGAATAATAGTGTTGACATCTCTTTTCATTCATAGATGGACAGATTATTTCCACTTTCAGCTATAAGATGCTAGTAAATGAATTTATGTACATCTTCTAGTGTGGATGTGTGATTTCAATTTTTTTCTTGGGTATATATAGCCAGAAGTGAATTTGTTGGGCTATGATAGAGTTAAAACATAGCATCTTTATGTTTAAGTTATTGAGGAACTTCCCAACTCTTTTGCTGTTGTGCCATTTCCACTAGTGATATATATATATATATATTCTAGTGCTTTTGCATTCTTGTTGATAATTTATTTTTCTTCTTTTGTTTTTTTTGATCTTTCCATCTTTTTTTTTTACTCAGGTTATCTACCCTATTGGCTACGAAGTGGTGTCTTCCACTTTCATTTCTTTAATAGATAATGATTTGAAACTTTTTTCCATGCATTTATTGGCTCTTATTATAGAGCTATTTTAATATATTCAAGCCCTGTTTAAGTAGGACAAAAGTAATTATAAAATAAGATTGTTCATTGATTGATGGATTGGCGGATGACTGATGGAACTCGGGAATTTGTGATTTCACCAATTCGGGCCTCACTTTTCAATAAAGAGCAATCGACGGAGAAAGAAGAGGAGACCCTACAACACCGGAACTTCCTCCAGGCAGCTCTTTTGCACACCGTCATTCCAGTGTGGACCATGAGACCAACACACAAGAAACCACAGGAAGACCGAAATCCAAAGCAACCCTGGATTTGTGCATGGCCTACTATAAAGCACAGTTCAAAGACTCTAGAAGGCAGGAAACTAAGGGACAACTTCCAAGACTAGAACCCAGAGTCAGGTCTCTCCCTGCCTTTCCTCCCCCTCCACATCATCACACTGCCTGACCTCCAACCTTGGGAATGACCATAAACCTTCACCACTCTGCACAGGAAGCCTTTGCTGCTTCCAGGCAAGCATAATTTGGCAGGTATTTATTTTTTATTTTTTTCTGATTGATTTCAAAGACGCTTAGTGGCACAGGGTAACTTTCTTCTGGAGCAACATGGGCTTATACACTGAAGGCAGGTTGTCCTGCTGTCCCCCCACCCCCAAACTCCATTTCTAGGATTGCAAATGGGGCCCCATTCCTTACTTTGGTGGCTAAGTTTCCTGACCTTGACTGCTGCTCTGCAGACATTGAGGAGGCTTAAGTTTAGTTAATAGTTTCAAAGAAGGCCCTCTGGCATGGCGTATGACGGCTGACCACAAACTGCCCAGCACATTCTGTTTTCACATGGACATGACTCCTATTCACGACATTATAAACCCATTTCCCAGCGCATTCTCTCCAGTTTCTCTGTACTGCGTTCACAATGTCTAACTTTCATTTGCATGTGCTGTTTTCACTCACAGTGTGTGTGTAAACAAACAGAACACCAAGGACAAGCACTACCATCATCATCTTCAAAAAAGTGGCCCACTGGCCATGGGAAAGACAGCCTGAAAAAATAAATCAAAAGGGTGGTTGGGTGGTGGCCCACCACAGTGTGCAAGGACCTGGGTTCAAGCCCCTGGTCCTCCCTTGCAGGGAGAAAGCTTCATGACTAGTGAAGCAGGTCTACAGGTGTGTCTCTCTGTCTCTCTCCTCTCCCCTCTAAATTTCTCCCTGTCCTATCAAATAAAATAAAGTGAAAAATAAATAAAAGATAAGTTTTTGAAAAGTACAAAATAAATCAGAAGTAAGCAAACATGCAGGAAAAAAAATGGAAAAGACCCCAGGATAAATCAGCAACAAGATGTCTTATGCACACACCAAGTTTTCTCTGCCTATTCACAGCTGCCTACTCTCTGCTTATGTCTGATGTACCTCT
Source organism: Erinaceus europaeus (assembly GCF_950295315.1). Classification (NCBI taxonomy): domain Eukaryota; kingdom Metazoa; phylum Chordata; class Mammalia; order Eulipotyphla; family Erinaceidae; genus Erinaceus; species Erinaceus europaeus. The sequence continues at coordinate 96,965,621 of NC_080175.1, forward strand.
CTGGTCAATGGAAATAATATTGGAGAAGACAAACTAAATTAACCTTAAAAAAAGAAAGCAAAAAAAAAAGGCACCTTGAAATAACTAGAAGAAGATGCCCTAGACTGTCAGATTACTCTGCTGTTGGTGTATTCCAATAAAGATCCCCCCTTACTTCTTTCTAATGTTTTTTTTCTCCAGTTTCAGAGCATTACCAGGAATCAAATCTGCATCACCCACACAGCAAAGCAGACACCTTACCTGTTGAGCTATCTCTCCAAACCTGAATTCTCTTTTCTTTTTTTTTTTCTTTTTAGTTTTTTACTGAATTCTTTAAGCAGAAGTACCTCTTCTGTTGCAAGATGTGTTCCGAGACTCTCAGTGGATGTCTGAAATTGCATTAACCCAAACCTTATCTATACGGCATTTTTCCCCTTACATATATACCCATAATAAACTTTAATTTATAAAGTAAACACAAAACACAATAGATGATAATACTGATAGTAAAACAAAACAACACAAATAGGCTACAATAAATATGAATACACTGATATAGTAATAAATGTGATCTTAGAATATCTCAATGTATATAATATTTCAGACTGTGATTGACCACAATTAATTGACACAGAAAAAGGATGATACCTGCCTATTATTCTAAATACCTGTTCCATACTGGACATATGATTTTTCAAATATTGTATCTCACTTAGGGGTTCTCTTTTTACTTTCTTGATGGCATCATCTGCAACACATAGGTTATTCATCTTGATATAATCTAATTTTCCCGCTTTCGTTGTTGTTTGGTGCCTGATCCTTTATGGATATTTATCAAGCATCATTTAATTTTGGCATGACTAAAGACACTCTCAAAAGAATAGGTAACTTGTACAATGAAAATAATATTGGAAAAGACAAAGTAAATTAACCTTAAAAAGGGAAAGAAAAAAAGGCACCTTGAAATAACTAGAAGAAGATACCCTAGATTGTCAGAAGGCCTCTATTCTGGTCTCTTTTCAACCTCCATTTGTCAGTGACCTTGTTTGAACAACTACTCTCAGAGGATGTGGTCCCCTGTCTCCAAGTAATTACCGCACAGGGCTTAACAGATAGCTCACCCACCAGACTAATGCAAAACCCTCTGTGGAATGCTTTATGTTGGAAGGACAAGAAAATTCTGGGGAAGTTCAATCATCTACAAAGTGTAGTTTCTGACTTAAGTGAGAAGATATTATTAGGAATACAGTCTCTCATATGGTCAGAGGATGAAGAAAATTCTACTCCAGTTTGGTTATTTCTTTTAAGGCATTTTTTTCACCTATATTTTGGTTTGGTTAATACTATATAACCTTCAAATTTCAGGTGAAAACTAATTTCTCTAGGAAGACTATTCCTCGGGGAAATAATCTCACATGTATTCCATTACACCAATATGTTATTCAACATTTTGTTCCAGAGAGGATCTTACCATAAATTATGATCATTCTTTTTTGTTTTTTTTTTTTAAGATGTAAAGCCAGTATTAACTACAGAAGTGAACTGAGCAACCATTATGTGCTGGAGCTACACTATATCTGCACAAATATTCTATCACTAGGTCATAATGTCAGCAAGAAATAGCAGTATTTCTCGCCGGATTTTGAAAGACTAGGTGATTCAGGTTCTGAGATAGTAAGAGATTTTCTTAAATTTATACAAGCGATGCATTTTGGAGCTAGTATTTAAACCCAAGTATGACTCCAAATTGTAGAGTTTTGGTATCTTCATTGCAAACCGATTTATGGGCAGGCAGTGATTTTTAAAATTTTTTTACCAGTGATTTATTTCCTAATGATTAACAAGACTGTAAGGTAACAGGGGTACAAGTCCACACAGTTTCCATCCCCAGGGCTCTGTGCCCCATCCCCTCTATTTGAAGTTTCCCTCATCTTTATCCCTCTGGGAGTATGGACCCAAATTCTTTTGGGGGGCGCAGGAGGTGGGAAGTCTGGCTTCTGTAATCGCTTCTCTGCTGGACATGGACATTGCCAGGTTAATCCACACCCCCAGCCTGTTTCTATCTTTCACTTAGTGGGGCAGGGCTCTGGAGAGGTGAAGTTCCAAGACATATTGGTGAGGTCATCTTCCCAGGGAAGTCAGGACTTTTAAAAAGAGATGATTGGCCTTTACACTGGACATGAATCATATTGTCTAATTTTCAAGGATTTCCCATGTTACTGTTCAAAGCTAATAATCTATTTGTCCCTTCACAGTCAGTGGAATGCTTGGAACTTTTCAGGAGACACACTGAGAAAATCATAAAGAGAAAGAAATGGAGACTCTCCTTTGGCTTTTATGGGTTCTTTTTGAGTATCTCAAAGCACAGGGCTTTGCTACAAACTCGCCAAACTTTCTCAGAGGATTCATGCCTGAAAACTAACATTGGCAGAACACATCTTTATAACGATGGTGACTTTCAGTATAGCTACGAGGCTGATATCGGAAGTTAAAGCACTTCTCTGGGACTAGAATTAAAAGAAAAATCAAAATTCTGTATTAACTGTAGTTATATGTGGCAATCTAATTAAAAGCACAGTACAGAACATAAGACAATTGTATCTGTTTCATAAAGAAGAATTTATTCATGATTATACCCACTCAAAATGAAACTGGTAATAAATGTTGCACTGCAGTGGTATTTTCCTGATATGTCACATTGAGAGAAAAGTTATACTCATTTATTTACTAATTCTTCACAAGAAGTCATCAGTTAGATTCAGAAAACTCCCAGAGCATATGTTTGCCCTAGACCAAGGAGGAAGCCTGAGGGGCCAGGCCGGCAATGCCATTTTCAATTCAGTGGACATATTTCCATATGCAGGGACCTGGCTCCCCACCTGCAAGGGAGACGATGCTTCAGGAGTGGTGAAGTAGGCCTGCAGGTGTCTATCTCCCTTCCTTCTTTCTACCCCCACTGCTGGGAAATTGATCAGATGAAGTCACTTCCACCATGTTGTTCCCCTCAGGGCATTGTCAGTTCCCACGAGAGCTGTAATTCTAATCCCAGAGTGACTTGTTCCACAATATTGTCCCCTCAGGGCATTGTCAATTCCCAGGAGATTTGAAACGATATTCCCAGAGTGCCTTGTTCCACCATGTTGTCCCCTCAAGGTATTGTCAATTCCCGTTAGAGTTGAAACAATATTCCCGGAGTGCCTTTCCCAACCAATCCTGCCCCTACTCGTCACTTCTGGGTTTTGCCCTATAAAGCCCTCTTGCTTCCGCCTCTCTCTCTCTCTCTTGCCCACTTTTCACCTCGGTGGATGCAGGGAAGGGTGCTGGCATAGTGGGAGGCGGCCATTTTGCTAGCTCCACGTGGCCCGAACTGCTGCGCTCTCACCCAACTCTGAGGTGCCAGCATGAATAAAGATTTGTGTGTCCTCTCCGCTCTGGATCTCCCCTCTCTCCTCCAAGGCGCAGCCTGACACCCACCTCATTTTCTCTCTGTGTTGTCATATAAAAAAAAAAAATAGAAAGAAAAAAAAGGGGGGGGGGGAAATGGCCACCAGGAATAGTGGGTTAGTAGTGCTGGCACCAAGCCCGAGCTATAACCCTGCTAGAGACGAACAAAATAGTAAAGTAAGCCTGACACAAAGCACTCACAATCATGCACAGTTAACAGTAATTCTGCAAGGCAAGTAATGTGGCCCATGTTTTAGATGTCACGAAACTGAGACTCACAGAGGCCACCTTGATGATTCAAAGTTGCCTAGGTGACGTGACGAAACAAGGTTCAGATGTAATCATATCCCCAGCACACGTGCTTCTTCTACCAAACCATTTATAGCCTGAGAATTTCAGACCTCCAGCCATTCGCTGAAGACACTGGTTGAGTGAAACAACTACCTATAGATGAAAAGATACTGTATTTTCATAATCACCGAATGCTTACATGGAGTTTTTAGCTCTCTTCAGGAAGAATCAATTTATCAAAAACTGGAGCAAAATCAAAAGCTCTATTTTTGGATGATACCGTAGTGATCACTGAAAGTGGTTCCTCCTTAAACAGCAATTATTATCACGATTGTAAGAGCTGCTTGTTCTGAAATCCAGTACTTCTTTGGAATAATACGCTAGTCCGCATTCTTAAGAGGTCACGGGACATCGCCTGTGATCTCTGACACCAACCTTTGACCTGCTGAAGGAATACAAACTAGCAATGAGCATTTTTCTCCCTGGAGCCATTGAATATTCTCTAACTCTTGAACAAGAAATGTTAGTGTGATATCTTCTGCAAAAGCCTAGGCAATTAAATTAGTGTGTTGTTGAGTTCATCCTAAGAAAATGTACACGTTTTCAGGAGGTGTGTATGGTGACCAGAAGCCAAAACTAGTTCATGAATTTCCCTGCACTGGTCTGTAAATAAATAAATAAATATAAATAAATAAACAAGCAAGTACTCCTGAAATTTGAGTAATTTAGAAGACAAAGTATATGATGGCAGTCAAGAGGCCCTCAGCACCTGCCCCAAGAGAATTCAAAACGGAAACCTGGAATGGTAGAAAGCTAGCCAGAGACTATTCTGAGCACGACCTTTCCCAAAGGCCTCCCGGATGAAGTCCAGCCAGTACAGCAGCATTGCCTCTGGGGACTTCCAGATTTAGGGACTTCCTCAGAAAACACCAGTATATCCTTGTCTTCCTGGCTAGTCTGTGTCTTGCACTAGTACTTTCAGCCTGTATTTCTCCAGATGTCAGCATCCAGTGAAGTTCTGAAAATAATAATTCAGTAACTCGTCTTTCTCCAAAGCTCCTCCTCCCCCACTCCTTACCTCCCAGTCCATAGTCTCATTATTAGCAGATAAGAGAGAGGTTCCTCGTCCATGGCAAAAATCAACTAAAGTCTCAGACATCCAGACAGGGAGCTCCAAAGAAAGGATTATATGTTACGACCCTCCCACACAGAGACACATATCCCAAGGGGTTGCCCACACCTGGGCTTGGAATTGTTGTGATTCTCATGCACCTTTGCTTATTTCTGGTGTATTTCATACAGACCATTGCTCACTAACAGAGGTATATAGTCTGGGATTGGCAGAACCCGAGGTAAAGAGGTCACATTCTCCAGTTGAGTCTCACTGTGATGGACCTGCTAACTGGAGTGCTTGAACTGATGGCCTATGTTATCTTTAGCTGGCCAGCACGCCCTTCTCTAAAGTGCAGTCAGGGTGGCATATCTGAGTGACCATCATACTTCCATAGACCCCACAAAATCTACTCTGGCATACCACACACAAACTGATGCTTACAAATCTTCATTTTAATGTACACATCCCCAAGAATTAGCCTGTGAAGGGCATACCCTCAATGGATTTCTTAGGGAAATGACTTCCTTCCTTTGCAAAGAAAATATTCAAAAGTGATAAATTAAACCCAAGACACAGAGTCAAAAACAACAAACTAATCTCACTGTTCTGTGTCGACTCATCCCCTCATTTCACCTGTGAGACTGGGCCCTAGAGTAGTGAGGACACCTCACCAAAGAGCTCTAGCCAGTAAGGTTGAAATCCAACTTAATCTTCCAGTAAAGACAAAGTCTCTCTCTTCAACGTGCTAAATAGTTCTTTTACCCTGTAAGAACACAGTTCCTTGGCCTTGACTCGTAAATGGAATAGAACTGGTTAGCTAACAGAGGGAACATTTTGCTATCTGCACATAGACTGTGAAAATCCCAGTTTATTCAAGAGGGGAAAGTAAAAAACAAACACTCTCCAGCTTCTCTCGATCTTATTTCTTCATCGCTCATGTGGGGACAATGAATCCTGCTTGTTTATTTCCCAGTATGGCCATGAAATTTTCAGGAAAAAGAGATCATGATTTGACAGTAATTTCTCTTTTACTAGCTATCAGGTACCTATCTGAGAAGTCTGTTTAGAACCTGTAAAAATTAAAAATTTTAAAAGAACTAGGACTTCTTAGATTCCCAACAAATAAAAAAAAATCCACCTTATGTAAATTATGATTTTTGCTGAGTCATTTAGCATCTTTTAGATGAAAAGTAGACCTACTTTTACTTCTTGAATCTGCTTCCCTCCTATATTCCCATCAAAATTCTGTTTTCTGGAATATCTTTTCCATACTGAAATCCACTTACCTTCAGAATTACATTGGATCATCCCCAGGCAACACGCTTCTGCCTATTTGTATTAATTTTATTAAGAGTAATTATTATCTACTTGGTTTTTAACAAATGATCTTCCTTCTGGGGTTGTAAAAACCAATTCTATGTTAAGCATCTGATAGACTTCAAATACCTGTGTAAGTCTAAAATTGTTTCTAGCATATCAACATTCAGGATGAAAAAGATGCTCTAATAATGGCAACAAAAGAAGTAACAGCAACAAAGCCAGCAGGTATATGTGAAGCAGGTGGGAGAAGGCTGGCACAAAAATAGCATAGGGCCCAGGACTCTCAGGAGATGCCCTGACTGTTGGCACTAGATGTTGATCCCGCAGTAATTGTGGAGTTCAGTGACCTGAGAAAGAATCGGTGGTGAGTAAGCTTTCCTCAGTCATGCTTCCTACACCTGTGCTCACACCAGCTGGGAGCCCTTGGCTGGTTTAAATCCCAGTACAAACCTCATACCAATGCATTGACTTAATAGGGGGCATTTGTCTTGGCTACAAAAAAAAATTAAGAATAGGAAAGCTATCAGGGGAGGGGATGGGATACAGAGTTCTGGTGGTGGGAACTGTGTGGAGTTGTACCCCTCTTATCCTGTGGTTTAGTCAATGTTTCCTTTTTATCAATAAAATTTTTAAAAAGAAAAAAAAAATAAAAAATCACAACTCAGAAGTGTTTGTATGACACAAAAATATGTTTAAACTTGGAGTACTGATGTGTTGAAATTACTACATAGTAATGCCCTAGCGGTGATTCAATGTGTGTGTGTGTGTGTGTGTCTGTGTGTGTGTGTTTGTCTGTGTGTGTGTCTGTGTCTCTGTGTCTGTGTGTGTGTCTGTGTGTGTGTTTGTGTCTCTGTGTCTGTGTGTGTGTGTTTGTGTCTGTGTGTGTGTGTCTATCTGTGTGTGTGAGTGTGTGTGTGTGTCTGTGTGTGTGTGTCTGTGTGTGTGAGTGTGTGTGTATGTCTGTGTGTGTGTTTGTGTCTGTGTGTGTGTCTGTGTCTGTGTGTGTGTGTCTGTGTCTGTGTGTGTGTCTGTGTGTGTGAGTGTGTGTGTGTGTCTGTGTGTTTGTGTCTGTGTGTGTGTGTCTGTGTCTGTGTGAGTGTGTGTGTGTGTGAGTGTGTGTGTGTGTGTGTGTGTGTGTGTGTGTGTGTGTGTGTGTGTGTGTGTGTGTGTGTATTTTGGAGTGGATGTCTCCCACCCTTAATGTCATCATTGGCTGGGAAGTTGGGTGAACAAGGAAGATGATTTAGAAGGCAACTTTTGACTTTGTTCATCCCTTAATCCTAGCACTGTGGTGCCAAGGACTGACTTACAAGAAGGTATGTCATGTCATCCTTCCTGTAAAGCAGTGATACCAAACGCCATGAGATAGCTCACTCAGTAGCACGTGCACTTTATCTTCTGCAAAGAGCCAGGTTTGATCCCCCTGGAACCGCATGAGTGCACCAGCATAGAACTAGAGGGAAACTAAAAGGAAGTCCTGTGAATGATGGGATGATGCCATTCTTTGTCCTTCTCCCTCTCTCTCTCTCTCTCTCTCTCTCTCTCTCTCTCTCAACTTCTCTTTCTCTCTCCCTCTCTTTCTTCTCATCTCTTTCTAACTTAAATTGAAAGGAAAAAAATATCCACCAGAAGTGGAGTTCTGCAAGCATGGAGTTCCAGTGGTAAGGGGGAAAAAATTCAATGATAGTAGTGGCCAGTTTAAAGTGGGTTCTATGCAGTAATTTGCTTTTTCAGGGACACTGGATTATTCTTCTCTCTGCTGACTCTCTCAATGAGGGTAATGAAGTAAAGGATCCAGATTTGGCTAGAGAGAGAAAGCATATTGTATCTGACTTTGTTAGCATAGTGCTCAACCTATGAGTGAGCCAGACTCTTTAGGAAAACAACTCCCAAGTCAGATGGACATCTGAAAATTACTGTGAACTACGTCAAATCAGACACACAATAAGAATAGCGATAGTCCCCCACGACAGAAAGATGACTAGTCTTAAATTGACAGAATGGGGACCAAAATAAAACAAAAGTAACTTCCAGATTGTCTAGAGATTATACAAGTTTAATGGAGATAATATTGAACATATAGATATAAGTGCTTCTAACAGTTGAAGGTATATTTCAACTCAATTTTTTTTTATCATTCCAGATTACATTCTCTCTAGATTTTATCGAAAAATACATACCTACATACACACACACACACACACACACACACACACACACACACACATATATATATAACTATAGTGTAAAGGAAGTTTTCTTCTTTTCATTCACATGTATTTATCATTCACCAGTCATCTATCAAGAAAGACATCACAGGCACAGGGAAATAAAGTTGTAAACTCCTTCCTCTCCATAAGGGACTTACAATATAGGCACAGATGGGGCATTTTATCAATATGAATTATTGAAGTTTTCTAAACAGAAAAGCATTCTCTAACTTTAACTTTGTATTGAGAAGAGATGCCATAAGGAATTATGAACTATCTGGCAACCTTCATCCCCAGCACAGACTGAACACATCTCAGTGACAGATCTTTATAATATGTGTGTTTCCGTGAATATAGCTAGTCATGTGGTAAGTTTTTGATACCTATGATGTTCAAAACATATGAAGTAGCACACTAAAAAGTATAATTTTCTTTTTTTGGCAGAGTATATACTAGAATCAGTACAGCATAGACTGGCTTGTCATTTTAAAAATTTGTAAGTCATGTTTACAGAGATTTAAAACAAAACATCTTGACCATTTTAAAGTATTGTAAGTACTAAAGTAGATGTTGTATAATTCCAGGAGGGCTATTTTGGGGTAGTTACATAATCTAAATGGCTCTTAATTTTAAAATGTATTTTTGGCCAAGACACTTAATGCTGAAAAGTGGCTATTCAGCATGCGAGAAACCATAAGTACTTTCAGAAGAATTTTTATTGTAAAGCAGCCTGCATTTTAAAAAATGTCATTTATACAAAAGGCCTTAAAGGATCTAATAGCTGATCAGATCAATAATCAATGTACTTAGAAGTCCCTTCATTCAAATTTATGGACTCTGCATTATGAAACAGTCTTGTATACATATTCACATCATAACTCCTAGTCATCTTTTCATTCCTATTTGTGTCCCGAGTATCATTTTATGCACCGTTCTGATGAAAAGACTTTATGACCAACATTTCAAGATTATCGATAGATATCATTGCATAAGCAAATACATTGGAAGTCACCTGTGACTGTGACAATGTCACCACAATAAAAAATAATATCCAGTTAAGTCTCCTTTCTTGTAATTTTCCTAATTATGGCATCTAATGAATTCACCTTTGTGTAAAGAGAGCAAGATTTTTACTTATAATGGTTTTATAATGAATATTGTATCTTGATTATCTGTCAAACAAATGTATCTAGTATCTTGATTATCTGTCAAGCAAATGTATATAGCTTTTGTTAGCTCTTATAAATATAAGAGGAAATAAGTTGCCATGACAACCCCAAATTTTCCTAGAATCTGTAGAATCATGAGTCTCTTGTGTACTTTTCAATATTTACAGAGTCAACTATCACTTATCACAATTTTATAAACTGTTAGTAGTTTAACATTTGCACAAACATTAAGGTTTTTATTTTATTTTTGAAAAAAAAAACTTATTCCATATAATCCCCAGACATTCAATTTCTGTTCCTCTGTACACTCGATGTTGTCTTTTGGGATTTGAAAGCATTCTACTTCTATGAAGTCCATCTTTGGGGTGCTTTCTCTTTACTTTTCTTTTAAACTGTTGTGAGTTTATTATTATTATTATTATTACTATTAGTTGATTATTAAGCTGTTTCTCAAAAAATAGGCTCAAGGAGAGTTTAATAGAATGGTTTCTTTTGGCCCATAGCCAAAATGTTTGTGTTGGTACTTGTCTAGGACTGTAGTGAACACAGGCTAGACTATACCCAGTCCCATTCTTGTCATAAGGAATCACTGACACATGATTCTCTATCTTAAGAATATCTTTTAGAGCCAGGGAGATGCAGAACTACATGCACTTTTTTAAAATCTCTTTTTTCTATTCTACATAAACAGTGTGCAGTGAGTGAGCTCTCTCTCACTCTCTCTCAATTAACTGACTTTCTGGGCAGTGAGTAATCTTTGATTTGTACAAAGATTACTCACTGCCCAGAAAGTCAGTTAATCGAGAGACAAGAGTTGGTGTGAGGGCCTAAAGGAGTCCTTTCAGAAACAGTGAATTATCAAGTATGGTCGTCAGTAAAATTTTGTGACAGACAGACACACTAAGCAACACCCTCGCCCCCACACCCCCACCCCTTCTGCATAACTGATCCATCTTTTCCTGGAAGCCTATGAGATAGGCTTCTGGTTTTAGATTTCTTTAGGATAATATATTTAGATTCTTTAGGAGAATATATTGGGAGTGCAAGATGGAGTCTCTCATACTTGCTCAGTTACAATGTGAAGAATAAAATGTAATAAAAATGGATATAGTTTTAAATGACTTTCTTTTCACCTACCCCAACTCCATTGCAAGATCTAACTATGTAATTGATGGCCTTCTTAGAATGTTGCCATCATTTCTTCCTCACATTCATTTGCTACCTCCTTCTCATTCCTTCAAGAGCCCTGTAAATCACATGATTAATTTACACGCCGAGACTGGTTGATGGCAGTGAAAGAAATTTAATTGGAATACAATCGTCCCCCTATTGCTTTTAACTTTTTTTTTCTTTCGTGCATCTAAATGTGATCTGAATTTCAGATATGGTTTTCTATTTGACATTTATTTACCTCGAGCATAGATGTACTACATCTTTACCTAAATTGAGTTGTTATCTTCTCCCACCCTCTTGAACTTAATGCCATAAATTAGTGATTATCCTGCTGAAATAAATTTCTTTGCAGATTTTTATGTATATGGAGTGTGTTTCAATTTTATTAAGGAATAAACACTGGGTTATTGTGTCCCATCGAGTATAATTTATTGATTGTTGTAAATGGAAAACACTAGTCCAGAATCAAAAGAGATGTATAGTATTTTATTTATAGTTGTAATGTATAATCACTTACATTAAGAACTCAGGTGTATCTGAGGGAATTAGAATCTGATACTAAACATCTGTTATTAGCAACTTCAAAATAAAATTTAAGCAGCTCACTAGGGGAAATACAAATTTTGGTAGGCCCTAGGATATTTTTTTAATTTTTACCTATTTATTTGATAGGGTAGAGGTAAACTGAGAGAGAGATAGAAATAGAGATAGAGATAGAGAGAGAGAGAGAGAGAGAGAGAGAGAGAGAGAGAGACCTGTGACCCTGCTTCACTGCCTGTGACGCTTGCCCCTGCCGGTGGGAACTAGGGGTTTGAACCCGGCTCCTTGTGCAATGTGACTTGTGTGCACAACCAGCTGTGCCACCACCTGGCTCCAGCCCTAGAGCTTCTTTTGGTTGTATATGGAACCGAAACAAAATCTCTGTGTTCCTCTTCAGTCTTCTTTATAACTACATTCATCCAAAAGTTAAATATCATCTACCTCATAGTTAATTAATCTAAGATAATGGAATCCTTGCCATTGGGCATCTTTATATTTAAAATTTTAAAATAAATCCTTGAGGGCAAAAATGAAATATTTACTTTAAATTAGTAAGGATACAAAAATATCATGCACACAGGTCCTAGGTCAAAACTCCACTTCCCCTCTGCAGTGGGGAAGCTTCATGATGGTTTGAACACTGCTGTTGGTCTCTCTCTCTTTTTTTCCCTGTCATTCCTTCCTTCTCAATTCCTCTCTTTTCTCATAAGAGAGGAAGAAAGAGAGAAAGAAAGAAAGAAAGAAGGAAAGAAAGAAAGGAAGAAAGGAAGAAAAAGAAAGGAGGAAAGAAGGAAGGAAGGAAAGAGAAAAAGAAGAGGGAGAAAGAAGGGGAAAAAGTTGCCCCCGGAAGCTGTGGATTTGAAGTGCAGACACAGAGACTCAGTGATGACCCTGGTGACAATAATGAAAATAACCTTTAAAGATTCTATTTTTTTTTTTTTTTGCTATTGAACTTTGTGCTCCCCCACTTGGGACATTATTATTTTTTTTTTAGAATCTCTACTAAGTCTAATAACCTTAGAGCCTGAAATACTTAAACACCAAAAGTTGGGGGGATTCAGTCAGGTTCATCCGGACGAGCATGATTCCTCTCTGTTGTACACAGACGCACATTTCTGTTCCGTGACGCAACACAAGCTAAGAACCGTGCTTAGCTGAAGAGGTGAATTTATGACTTCTTGGAATCTACCACATGGGTCCATGGCCACTGTGGCGACGGGCGTCTAAATGACAGTAAGGCAGGATCAAGAAGCAGGAAACAGACTTGGACTCTCTTTAATTTGGGGTTAGTGGAGTTTGGAGGGGAAACTTATGTTGCCTGCCAGACACAATTTTTAAACCTTCCTAACTTGGTCACCCGTTATCACTTTGAACCACTTTGTCCATGAAATGTGGTATCTGTGTAGAAAGTCATATTTTATGATTAGACAGAAACTGTTTTGAATAAGTGAAGGCATTTGTCTTTAATGGTGATTAAGTACCTGACAAGTTAGAATCTTTACAGAGAACAAAATGAGCTAAGTGTGAAAACAGGTTTCCAAAAATAAATGACAAATAAACAAAGGAGATCAGGGCAGCAAGTATTTTCAAGTCAAGAAACTCACAGCATCTTTAAAGTAGGTTGAATTATTCCTTATAGAATTCTACAAAATAACAATAAAAGTGTCCCTCCAAAGTATGTATTGTTGGGAGTCGGGTGGTAGCGTAGCGGTTAAGTGCAGGTGGCACAAAGCGCAAGGACCGTCGAGAGGATCCCGGTTCGAGCCCCCGGCTCCCCACCTGCAGGGGAGTCGCTTCACAAGCGGTGAAGCAGGTCTGCAGGTGTCTGTCTTTCTCTCCCCCCTCTCTGTCTTCCCCTCCTCTCTCCATTTCTCTCTGTCCTATCCAACAATGAAGACATCAACAACAACAATAATAACTACAACAATAAAACAACAAGGCAAAAACAAAGGGAAAATGAATAAATAAATATTAAAAAAAAAAAAAGTATGTATTGTCAACATATTGATGGCATGTTTGCTTTTCCTGTTGTGACTTAATTTTATTGGATATTTTAACCAGGCAACGAGCCTTTGTAGTCTGTTTAATAATCAGTGCAAACTTACTCTTCAACTGCATAAAGAACCGACAAAGTGTTTTCACTTTGGCCCTTTACTGGATTAAATCTACTTCAATGGAAATAAAGTACCCTGTGATTACAAGATCATATTTGCGCAGCACAAGTCACAGAATAATGTTCTTTCTAGTAATTTTGAGGTTTTCCTCTAGTTTATGATTCACGGATTATGAAAAGATTTACATTAATATTAAGCAAAATAAATATTTTTTTGCTAAATTAGACTGACTGGTTGCATTTTGTAAACTGACAGTATACAACATGTTACTTTGATATATTTGTATATTGTTATTTTTCTTTATTGGGGGATTAATGTTTTCCAGTGGACAGTAAATATAACAGTTTATACATGCATAACATTTCTCAGTTTTCCACACAACAGTACAGCCCCCACTAGGTCCTCTGCCATCCTGTTAGATCTAGAACAGGATAGCAAAATAAATAAATAAATAAATAAATAAATTTAATGACATTTTCAAACCACATAGTCACTTTGAACCTGAACTGGGTTGAAATGCATGAGAAAATGTGTAGTCATTCTAAAGCTAACCTATATATGTGTTTCCCTTTACAATTACTGGTCACATTGCATAAGTGAGCTTCATCTCACATGCAACTGCTCCCTCTCTGGACTCACTTCTAACTAGAAAATCCTAATCTAGGAGTTCAAACGTGTTGTTTGAAAAGCTGGAGTTCTGTCATTGACATTAGTTCCACTTTTCAACCCAGAAGAGATAATGGACCTAAATCTAATTATCTGTAAAGTTTGCTTGGGCGATTGGTGGATGATAAAGCAATATATACTAATTAGCACAAAGATAGTGTCATGAGAAATGAACTGTATAGATAAGCCAATAATTTATCTGTGAACAGAATTTTAGAGTTCTTTAAATAGAGCTATTAAAGTTGGTAAAAAAAAAAAATCTTGACTCAAGTCAAAGCTTTTACTGTCTTAGGACACTTCTGTGGCTTATTTATTTTTAATACTTAGAAATTCCAATGCTTTAAAATGTTTTTTTCCCCTCTTCTGCCAGGTTCTTTATTCTGTGAAGACCAGATATTTTTATTAATATATTATCGTCATGCATCTAGAATTGTCTACTTAGGGTAGTAATTCAAATTTTTGTTGGCAATCTTTTGTAAATTAAGGAGAAATACCTATTTTCTTTCTTTGCTGCAGTAAATGAGCAAGTATTATTTAACATTGAAGTAACCTCATTTCCTGAAACACCTATCTATCTGTTATGAACTATTCTCTTAATTCTAGAATGAAAGAGCATGGTTATACCATGAGCACTTTGATTTTATGTCAATATTTCTTAAATTCAAGATAAAAAGATGAACATGGGTAATCAGTAATTACAAGTATTGTGCAAGTAAGGATTTTTCTGAAGGAAGAGACAAATTAGAGAAGGCACAGAGAGTTTGGGAATAGTGGAGTTTTCTTTGTTTTCATGTGAATAGTCAGAGTACTCTATGATTTTGTAGAAGACCATGCAATAGTTACCATACTTACAAGAACCCCCAAGTTACTCATCGTCAGCATCTCAACAGTTTGCCCCAGAATATTAAACTTTCAGAGTTAATGACTATGCTAAATTTTTGGCCAAACAATTCAAAATCTTGCCCTGAGTTTTGTAGTAGATCTATTCTGTCGGTAATTAGAAGAGGTGAGATTTCACTCTAAGCAAAATACAACCACATACATGTATAATGGGGCTATAATGGGATTCTTTAGTCACTTTTATGAACATGGGAACAGTCTTCCTTGCAGAAATTAGAAATCATCTGTTACAACTTACTTAGTAGGATATTAGAGAGATAAATATTGTCAGTGTCTCTAAATTTTTACAGATAAATGCCTTCTAGTGTGAAATTCCACATTAAACTTATGACCATTATTTCGTCAATTCTCAAATTTAATGTCCCTTCTACAAACACAGAGCCTATTGTTCATTCATATGTTAGTGAATACACACAGTCAAACCAGTATCACGCTACATCAATAAGACATCAAGGTTTGTTAGGAATAAAAAGTAGAAAGGAGACTTTTCTGAAGATCTAATTAAATCCTTTATGTATGCAGCATAAATGAAATAATTTCCTTTTAGTCGCTTATAACCTTTATGTGTAGTTCATTTTTATAAATATAAAAGAGTCGGAATTACTAAATGAACATTTATTTTCAGAAGTGGCACTTCTAAGGAGTTAGAAACAAACACATAGCTTCAGTAATTATACCAAATTTCTTACATTTCATAAATGCCTATTGTTCAAAGGCCAACATTATCCCCCAAATTAATAAACACAATGTACTTAGTTATAAACAGTACAGCGTCTCACCCAGCAGGAAGGGGATTAGAAACAGAGTAAAAGGTACTGACCACCTTATCCTCCCCCACAATCTTTACTCACCCCCTCACCCCCTCACCTAGACCAGCCCATGGCAAGCCAGCACCAAAAAACAACCAATAAATGAAAGGAAACTCAAAGGTCACTCGGGTCATTATTTTCACATACCTTTGAATAATGAGAGAATCACATGTCAGCTAGAGGAGAACAAAATGTCACATTCTCCAGCTAAAGGTCAGCCTCGGTCAAAGGTCATAGAAGGGAGGGCAGGAAATAAGCTAAGAGGTTAGGCCTGGCGCACAAAGAAAGGTCAGCAAATGTCAGTGGAAGCATGCACATGTTTGGAGATGAAATATCGAGGCACCCCCTTTGTGCTGACACCAGCTAGAAAAAAAAAAGTCTCTGCTGACTTTTTTTTTTTTTGAGCTGGCAGTTTTATTGGACACTGACATTAATGTACCCAGCCCAGAATTAGCCTTTTTAAAAGCTACAGTTTGGGAGGTAAGTGCAACAGTTTCCAAAGAGGCATGACTGTGACATTTTAATGTCAAATGATTAATACAGCAATGGACTTCTAACATCAAATTTAGATTTCATTTGAGCTTTTTTTTTTTTTTTTCACTGTGACAATGTGTTAGCCAGTAGAGCCGGACAGGTAGCAATCAGGAACCAGTGTTTTCATCTATTTAAGCACTATTATTATTCTTTTACCTCAAAGGTTCAGAAGCCTCAGTCTGTTTATTACAGGATAGGAAGATGCGAATGAGTTCACATTTTACTGAGCTTGGCAGTTCTTGATCTAGTCATAAAACCCATCCAGAGCAAGGAGAAAACACAGATATATTTGCAATTCTATTTCAAAGGATTTTGTGCAAAAATACTAGTGGAATAAATTCTTATCTGAGTGTTGATCCCTTTTTCAAACTGATGATTTCTATTTTAAATACCACCCCTCAGAGTAAGAAATACTCAGAGGTGGAAGCAGTAATTCCCAGTATTCTCAGATATCAACCTTTTCTTGAAACATGTTCAGTCAAGACAAGCAATTTAAATTATTCAGCTACTTAACATATGGCTACTATTTGCTAAAAGCTTCAGTTATCTGTGAAAGTGTGAGTCTACTTGCACACACATATACCACACACACACACACACACACACACACACACACACACACCTAATATTAATTCAACATTAGCAGCTGTTTCCAGACAACACTAAAAATTTCCATAGTTTAATAAACATTCTTTACTGGCTCACAATAAAACTATGTTTAAATGCAAGTTGTACTTTTCCATCTTCAGGGAGTCAACGAATAACACCAGTTTAGGATTCAGATAGCTCTACTTTTTTATCCAACTATTTTTAAATTAATTATTTGATTTTATTTATTTATTCATTTATTTATTTGCAAAATTATATGTCAACATGGATATAAACCCACATCATTCCTACCACCAGAGTTCTGCATCTTCAGTATCCCCACTGTAAGCCACTGTACTTCTCTAAGTTTGTAGACATGGGCCAACCATCATCTCTGCAACTAACTGTCCACATTTATACATAATTTCCTCATTTTTCTTCCTAATGCAGTCCTCTCTTCCCCTTAATCCAGATCTTTTGCAAACAGTTACACCACCTTCTTAAGATTACCTTTATTCCAATTCTACATGTTACTTTAAGGAGTCAACATTGCATGTAAACAATAAAAATAGTGTAAATAAAAGTTCATATGAAAAGAAAACCTTAAAGCTTATTTCAAAATCAGGAGCAAACTTCCTTAAAATTTCTCTTCCAGATAATTCTTTTCTGTTTGTTTGTTCCCTCCTAAACTCCCAGGGAGCTGGTTATACAATAATACTCACTCTGGGATGCCTTCAGGACTCACCTACAGGCAAAACTGCCCTCCTACCTAGTGGGCCCTAGATAGAAAAAGCCTGTCAGGAGAATACCATAAATCCTGAAGATGAGAAGGGAGTAAGCAGGAAAAGCTACATGACTCTTTGTGCTTAGGAGATAGAGTTATTTAGCACATTGAGGAAGTGCATTTAATAAATGAAGTCAGTGATTTGAACATGTCATAGTCGGTCTATACAGAGGATACTGAACTTGTTTTAAAAAGTCATTTTTATGCTGGCTGCTTTTCTTGTGAAAATGTCTATATCTCTAGTGTATGGAATGGAAATGGAAGCAGTTGATTGAGAAATGGCTAAGGTCAACATTTTAATAAGGAAAGCAGAAGTCTAAGACCAGGCTTTTTTTTTTTTTTTTCACTTAGAGTTTAAAGGACTCTGTATGATCTGGACAAGGCGTATTAATGACTGATACATGGTTGGTTACAAGGCTGTTGTTGTTTAATCAGCCCCCAAATAACTATAATCTTCTAATGCAATACATGGTTCAACTTTTTATCTTTAAGGTTAGAATGACAGAGGAATTAGTTTGGAGACAAGTAAAATGATAATCAAAGAGTTGGGGGGGATAAAATATTCATTACAAGGTGCAAAAGTTGATGTGGAACAAGGCACTAAGGGATGGAAGAATGGGAATGAAAATGTAGAATTAGGTTCCCACTTGAAAAAAAAAATCAAGCAAAATATTCAGCAAGTATATCAATAGTGACCAAGAAGCCTGGCTATAAAATGATCCTTAATTCTTCAAAATTTCGCAGGAGAGCAAAGCATCCACATCAAACCAACAATTGGGTTTGTTGTTCCTTAAGAGATTTGATGGGAACTTGGCACACACAGTGATTCATCAGATAAGCATGTGCTGAATTTAAGATTAAAATATACTTTAAAATGGATTCCATAGCTTCTCTGTAAAATGACCCCTTCAGGGAGTCGGGCAGTGGCCCAGCGGGTTAAGCACATGTGATGCAAAGTGCAAGGACCAGGATAAGGACTCCGGTTCGAGCCCCCGGCTCCCCACCTGCAGGGGAGTCACTTCACAGGTGGTGAAGCAGGTCTGCAGGTGTCTGTCTTTCTCTCCCCTCTCTCTGTCTTCCCCTTCTCTCTCCATTTCTCTCTGTCCTATCCAACAACAACATCAATAACTATAACTATGTTAGACAACAAGGGCAACAAAGTGGAAAAAACACAGGAAAACAAAAATATCCCTGAATATTACTAAGGAAAAAATAGATCTGACTTGCTTTAAGGAAGGTGGAAGTAGCCAGTTATCTTATTTGATGTATTAGACTGAGAAAGGAAAGTCAGATATTCCAGGACCTGGCAATAAGCATATTTGCACAATTGTGTGCAAAATATTCTGTATCTGCTTTGAAATAATTTTCTTCTGCTTCATATTAACTTGACTTTTTTTTTTTTTGTCACGTCATGGTTCTTTTTCAAGTATCTGAAAAGGTGCCAACCAAATGTCAGTGCCTCCATAAGGAAGATTTAGAGTTCCTTTTGGAGCACAGAGAAGTCTCAAATGACAGACATGCTTTTTCTGCATGTCCCTCCTGCAGGTGTGACTTACCTCAGAACAAGGCCATGGAACACGGCAGCTAGAACTATAATCTGTTTGATTTGACATTCCAATATTTCCCTGTTATTCCTGTATCATCATTTTTGTGGCAGAGAGAGAGAATGTGGCAAAGGCTTGCTTCCAGGTGTATCTGGCAGCAAGCCCTACATACCAACAAGAACTGGTGTTGATTTTGCTTT
The DNA here is from genome assembly GCF_950295315.1 of Erinaceus europaeus. Lineage (NCBI taxonomy): Eukaryota > Metazoa > Chordata > Mammalia > Eulipotyphla > Erinaceidae > Erinaceus > Erinaceus europaeus. The sequence continues at coordinate 96,985,000 of NC_080175.1, forward strand.
ATGAAAAGCTCCTGCTTAACTTTCATACTGTTAAAGCCTTGCAGGGGCCAATTTTGAAGTCTTTTCTCAGGCCAAGCTCTGAGTGAAAAAAATCTGCCCTGTCCTGCTCTCAGAACAACTCTTACTTTCCTTTTAGTTACATCTCAGCAGCCAGACACCTTAGCAGAGTAACTGGCGGGGTGCAGGCAAGTGGGCGGTCCAGGCTAGGCCCAGTCTCCTTCTGTCCATCATTTCTAAGCTAAAACCAGAGGATAAAAGAACAGAAGGCACTAGTGCGGCAATGGCTTTGCCCTTGATTGTTGGGAAATTGTGAGGATGTGGTTGAGCTTGGCAGGGCTTGATCTGAGGAGTGCGTCAATCCTGTCAGTCCCTCTCTCTACCAAGAGGTTGAGCAAGGAGGGACAGGAGTAACCCCAAGGTTTGCCTCGTCTTATTAGACTCCCTGCCTCACAAAGCACCCTGCATTCCTGATACTATGGCCTATCTATATAATCATTGTTTTGCCTGAACGATCCCCACCCATTCCATTCCTTTGATCTATCTTCTTTCTACCTCGAGACCCTCCCTGCCTGCAGGGTACTATTATTAATCCCACCAGTTAAAACCCTCGCAACAGTTGCCAAGGAAGTCCCTACCTTTCTAGCCTGCTTTTGCCTTTCTCCACCCCCTTCCTAGCCATTTCCGTTTCCGACTTGCCACTTCCAGGTCTACATTGCATTGCCACTCCGACAAGAGTTCACGAGTCATCTCTCCCTTGTCACTGAGTGAGTAGCAGCCCAGGCTGGCTCCGGTTCTCTCCAACCCAAAGAGTATACGCTCAGGAAGAGGCACCCCCACGCTAGCCTGGCACTTGATCACCAACCCTGCATTGTTTGCCCAGTGAAGAGCACAAAACCACTGAGAATACAGGGTTACCAAGTCATGCTTTCGGTGTACAAGGGGTTTAACAAAGAATAAACCAGGGCAGGAGCACCATACTGGATGTCCTAAATGCTGTTGCCAGCTACTCTCCTTGCTATTCTCCAGCTTCTCTTCTGGGTTGACACATCCCTGGGAACCGAGGGGACATGGCATTTGTCTCAGTAAGTATTTGTCTCTGTATCATATGAATGGTATAAGTTTATTTTCACATATTTCCTCAATTGATTATTATTAACATTTTATTCTCATATTAATTAAATAGTGATTTATATGACTACAAATTAATAGGAGTGTACATAAACACCATTCCTACCACCAAAAGACCGTGTCCCATCCCATTCCCCCTCCCTTACCTTACCTTAGCCTCCCTCCCCCGCCCCGTGAAGCAGGACATGCACCCTTACCCTCAACCCAGGGTTTTTACTTTGGTGCCCTACTCCTAATTTAACCTATTTTCAGATTTTTGATGAACTTAGCAGATGTTCCAGAACCATTTCCCTTAAGGACATTCCTTTCATCTTATGGAATTCTTTGCATATGTGAAAAAGGATTTTCTCAGACGATTCTGATATAGCAACAAGAACAGTCACTTGGGAGAATTTCCCACCATAAACTTTTTTACTCCTCAGATTAGATCTCTTTTCCAGACTCTCTTATCATAGCACCTGTACTTCCTGTTCCTGCCTATCTCCTACCCACAAGTATGGCTTTTCTACTACAACTTATTTCTACTCCTTAAAAAAAAAACTTATTTTTTTTAATCAGTGACTTGGTGATTGATATAACTACAGGAACATCATTCCACGTTAAACCCACCACCAAATTTATGACCCCTGCTCCCCTACCCAAAATAATCACAATAGTTCTCACAACATCTAGAGACAGTTTGTCTACTTTCTTCTTTTGATTTCTTTTTCAAGATCATGTATTTCAAGTGTCTATATTCCACATCTGAGCAAAAAAAATTTTCTTTCACCTCCAGACAGACTTCACTAAGCATAATCAAATCCAATTCAGGCCATTTTGTCCCAAAGGGATGCATCATCTTTTGTAACTGCAGAGTACTGAGTAGTACCCCATGGGATATATATCTCATGACTTCTTTAGGCATTCATCCGTGGATGCTGCATTCAGCAGCCTACTACCTCCGGCTTTCATAGCCTACCTCAGCATTGACAAAACAATCCCAGAAGGTTCTCACCACGTGTTTCAGGTAGTAAACATGACTTTGATATTGAAACTCAACTCCACTGCAGAGAAGAATTCCCTGAATATATCCAATCACCCAACTTAGGGAAGTAAGATCATTGACAAAGGAAGAAAATGACCAATTTCAAACTCAAGTACTGAAAATTTCTAATTATTCTCATTACAAATGTGGAGAGTGAACAAAATAAGTCACACAGACAATTGAGTGGGGGTCGGGCGGTGGCGCAGCGGATTAAGTGCACGTGGCACAAAGCAAAAGGACCAGCTTAAGGATCCCAGTTCGAGCCTCCGGCTCCCCACCTGCAGGGGAGTCAGTTCACAGGCCATGAAGCAGGTCTGCAGGTCTCTATCTTTCTCTCCCCCTCTCTGTCTTCCCCTCTTCTCTCCATTTCTCTCTGTCCTATCCAACAACGAAGGACATCAACAATAACAATAATAACCACAACAAGGCTACAACAATAAGGGCAACAAAAGGGGGACAAATGGCCTCCATGAGCAGTGGATTCATGGTACAGACACTGAGCCCCAGCAATAACCAGGGAGGCAAAAAAAAAAAAAAGACAATGAGTGACCTCTTGTAAAACTCCCACTAGAGGAATGGACCACACTTGTGTAATGATGCTCAATTTATTCCTAAGAAGTCCAAGAACCATTTTTTTTTTCTTTCTTTTTTCATAGTGATTTATTTAAATATTTATTTATTCCCTTTTGTTGCCTTTGCTGTTTTTATTGTTGTAGTTATCGATGTTGTCGTTATTAGATAGAACAGACAGAAATGGAGAGAGGAGGGGAAAACAGAGGGGGAGAGAAAGACAGACACCTGCCAACGACCTGCTTCACCACCTGTGAAGCGACTCCCCTGCAGGTGGGGAGCCCAGGGGGTGGGGTGGGGCTCGAACTGGGGTCCTTACACCCGTCCTTGTGCTTTGAGCCACATGTGCTTAAACCTCTGTGCTACTGCCTGACTCCTGACCATTTTTTTTTCTATTGCTCCCCTCATGAGAGACTCTGAGGCAAGAACTTTCCAAAAGAATGTGAGGATTTCCTAAAGGTATAGGAGACAATCCCCCCCACCCCCACCTCCACCTTCTATTTAATAGACACAGAGAAACTGAATGGAAAGGGAAGGCAGGAAGGGAGGGGGGGGCTCTGCAGCACTTATTTCTCATGAATCTGCTCCCTGCAGGGGGGAAACCAGGACCTTGAACCTGGCCATGGCACTGCATGTGTTCAACAGGATGTGCTACTGCCTAGTCAGGGGAATTTCCTTATGCTGGTCTGCAAAAGTATTGTCAGCTCTAACATCTTCTCCACTGCATCTCTGTCTTTCCTTTCTGCATGAGCTGAATGCCTGTGTACAGAGACTTTTCTCAAGTGAACATATGAAATGGTGTGAAGTACCACATTAGCTGAACTTTAAATTGAAAGCAGTATTTACATAAGACTGTTCTGATCCTGGCACACGCGCACACGTGTGTGTGTGTGTGTGTGTGTGTGTGTGTGTGTGTGTGTGGTTTAAATTGAAGGCCTCCATGAAATGACTCCTTATAGAGGTGTAGGTAGGGCTTCATGAACAGCATGGTGAGTGGATTACCTAGGGACTCATTACTTTAGCACATAATTTTTTTTTAATTTTTTTTTAATATTTATTTTATTTATTTATTCCCTTTTGTTGCCCTTGTTGTTTTATTGTTGTAGTTATTATTGTTGTTGTCGTTGTTGGATAGGACAGAGAGAAATGGAGAGAGGAGGGGAAGACAAAGAGGAGGAGAGAAAGATAGACACCTGCAGACCTGCTTCACCGCCTGTGAAGCGACTCCCCTGCAGGTGGGGAGCCGGGGTTCGAACCGGGATCCTTATGCCGGTCCTTGTGCTTTGCGCCACCTGCGCTTAGCCTATTTTTTTTTTTTGGTCTAAAGGAACAAGAAGAAATCTTACCAGTGCCTAATAGTATCATGAGAGAAAAAAGCTTCGATTAGAGGTCTCCTTTTGAAAGGGTCAATGGCTGCCGTAGAGGTGGTGATAAGTTTAAGTAGGAGCAGGAAGAAATACCAGCCTGTATATTTCCTATTACTTTCAGTAATTTTTTAGCAAAAAAAAAAAAAAAAAAAAAGAAAGAAAGAAAGAAAGAAAGAAGAAAGAACTAATGCAGGGGTTATCTTCCTAAGGTATAGAGAAGAGACTGGTGGAGAATGAACATGGGGTGAGGTGCAAGAAATAACTAGCACTAGAGTTTTAAAACATTTATGGAATAGAATGAACTCAACCACATCATCTATAAATAACACTCAGAAATTTAGATAGAGTTTCTAGATGAGTCAAAACAGCATAGTGGAATAAAAATGGACACTTGGATCAAGGGAGCAGAATCAAAAGTTTAGAAATGAGCCCACACATAAACAACCACCTAATATATGACAAAGGGCAGATTAAATATCTAGAGACTAGACAGGAAGCTCTAAGATTTATAGAAGAAAATCCTGTTAAACTTTGCAGGACCTTCACATCAAAGATGTCGTTGGAGGCTCAACCTTGGCAAGTAAATAAATGGGATTTCATGAAACTAAAGAGCTTCTACACATCAATAGCAAACTATACAAAGATAACCAGGCAACCGAGTAAATGAAAGAAGTTTGCACATCACACATTAGACAAATGACTGACATCATACATCTGTATAGAACTGGTACAGGTCTACAAAAGAAGCAAAAATTACCCAATTAAAAATTGAGCTATAAAGCTAAACAGACACATGGCTCCATTTCACTTATCAGGAGAGAAATGCAAGTTAAAACTACACCAAGATACCATATCAAACCTGAGAGAAGCCTTATATCTACAAACCAGGAAATGACAGATGTTGGCAAGGTTGTGGAGAAAAGGGGACTCTGCTTCACTGCCGGTGGGAATGCAAGCTGTTGCAGGCAGCCTCTTTGGAAAACTGTATGGAGAGTCCTTAAAAAAAAAAAAAGGAAGCACGTTGTATTCTAGCAATACCACTCTTAGGCAATTATCCAATGGACACTAAAAGACTATTTAGAAGAGACATACTCACCCCTATGTTCATAGCTGCATTATTCACAAGAGCCAAATAGTGGAAGCAGCCTAAATATCCGTCAATGGATGATTGACGAGAGAAGTTATTGGACATATATTCCACAGAATAATACTCTGCAAGCAAAAAATTGTAAAACTTGTGAGTAAACTCACTATAACACTTGTGAGAACTCTGGTGGTTATCTTTGGGAGGTTGGAGAGTAGGGATATGGAACTTCTGTAGTGGGTGTGGTATAGTATAGAATTACATATTGTAATCTTATAATCTTGTAACAAACTGTTAATTAAAAATAAAAATTATTTTGGGGGTCGGACAGTAGTGCAGTAGGTTAAACACATGTGGCACAAAGCATAAGGACCAGCTTAAGGATCCTGGTTCCAGCTCCCGGTTCCCCACCTGCAGGGGAGTCGCTTCACAGGCAGTGAAGCAGGTCTGCAGGTGTCTATCTTTCTCTCCCCCTCTCTGTCTTCCCCTCCTCTCTCCATTTCTCTCTGTCCTATCCCACGATGATGATGACATCAGCAACACAACTATAAAAACAATAAAAAATAATAAATCAATAAAAATTATTTTAAAAGAACTGAGAAAGTCACTATACCGTAGACCAGTATCATAAACTGAATTGTGTCTTCTTTAGTTTCATAGTGTTCACCTACTTCCTATTACAGTTCTCTCACTCACTCCAAAGCTAACCTTATCAAAGCAAGGACTGCAAAAGCTGAATATGGGCAAGATACTGGTATACTTTAACGATGACTCTTTAGTCACTATCAGGCCACCACATCAGCTGGGGCCCTACTTGGAGAGTCATGAGATTCCCAAACAGACATGATGGGCCTAGACCTCAAATAAATTCCTCTCACCTTGTTACCAGTCATCAGGAACAACAAAATAGATCTCTTTGTGGGGCCCCATGGGACCTTGCCCTCAACTTGGATCAACAACAGTAGAGAATGTTCCATCCTCTGAAGGGAGACTGGACAACAACATACTCTATGCTACACCTGAGGAAGATGGGTCAATACTGGGGCAGCTTGGAATGTTCCTACTCATGACCACAGAATGTGAGCTCAGTTAATTACAGTCTTGATGAGTGCTGGACTAGCTTCTTGGGCGTGAGACAGACAACCAGGGGCTCATGGCTGAGCTGTACACAGTATCTCTTTATTCATGTGGAATGCAGCACAATCTAAGCCATCTAAACTAAAACTAATTAAACTATAATCATAGTCCTGTCCTTATATATATACACTTGCCAAGTAGGGTGGAAACAGGATGTGACGTAGAGAGGGTGGAGCGAAAAGTGACTGGTGGAAATCAGGGTGTACTATGAGAGGGGGTGGAGCAAAAAGACATCATGAACCAGTGGGGATTAAACCAATGCCCTGCAGGCTGGGCAGTGCTTTGTTAACAGTGGTTATGTAAATAGAATACAATGTTAAGCAGGGGGGATTAAATCAATGAAACAGAAGGGGTTTTTAGAATTAGAAGCATACCAATAGATGAGGATTTGGGGAATGGTAGTCTAGCTCCTAGACTGAGAGTAGAGAAAAGGGGTAGAAAGTTGGATATATATAATTTATTATTATTATGTATTTATTTATTTATTTATTAGCACCAAAGCCTGTGTAACCTCTGAGTCCGTATTGGTATGATTTTGCAGCTCATAGTCACAGTTGGGTTAACATTCTAGGCTGCATTCATTGCAGGACCAGTCTTCCCTGACTGGCAGGGCAGGATACCCTAACCTCCCTTCAGAGACTGGAGCTGTCCCTACCATCGCTGCTTTATGGTGAGGGCAAGGTCCTCACCAAAACTTTTTTTATCACACTCAAAAGGTGTTGGGGCTGCGCCGCAGAGAAGAGAGAGAGGAGATTCGGAGTGAGGAGGGAACTCAAATCTTTATTCGCATGGACACCTCAGAGTTGGGTGAGAGTGCAGTGGTTCGGGCCATGAGGAGGTAGCAAAAATGGCCACCTCCAGGACCACCCTCCTGCGTGTAATCACCAATGTGAAAAGCGGGCAAGAGAGACGAGGGGCAGAAGCAGAAGGGCTTTATAGGGCAACAACCAGGAGTGACGTCTCAGGACAGGATTGAAAAAGGCACTGTGAGAATATCTCGGGAAGTGGTCAAAGCCTGAGGGGACAGCTTGGCAGATGTGACTGCATCTGCATAATTCCCCAGCATCTCCCCCTTTTCCTTTATATCTAATGGACACAGTATAGGAAATATAGAGTGGAGCAGGCTTAAATGTTTTTAAGGAATGCCGTGCTCAGGTGGGAAGATTTAGGACATTTTTGTGGGGGAGGAAAGACTTACATGGCCGCCAACCTTGTGAGATTCATGTGTGCCACCCTGTGCTCAACCCCTCTTTAGAGAGAGAGAGACTTACCTGGAGGGACTCATCTCATAGGTTAAGCTCTGCCAGGCTCCACCATCTCGTCACAATTTTTTTTTACATCTTTTTTATCTTTTTACTTAGTCATCACATTAAGATGGTTCAATGTCTGTAAAAGACTCTTATCTGTGACAGAGGAATAGTAGTGTAGGGGTGAGAAGAAACCTTTTGGGCATAAACCTCAATGCTATAACAAAACAGGAAGGGACAAGTAGGGGAGCAGTAAGAGCCAGTGTGATGCCAAGGGGAGGCTTGGTGCACAAAGGGGCATTTCCTGTCTCTGAGGACATCCCCTGCCTCTGGGGCAGGGCTTAGTAATGAGGTGGGGGGTTCTGCCTCTGGGGGCCTCTCCTGCCCCTGGGGGGGCAAGGCTTTGTAATGAGGGGGTGTTTCCTGCCTCAAAGGGCAGGACCTGTAGGCGGCAGGGCATGGCTTGCCAAGCGGAGGGGCTATTTGACATTGTATAGCTCTCAAGGCAACAGGCTGCAAAGTTCGTGAACTACCATGGGTCAGTCTTTGAAAAACCAGCAGCATGATTGGAAGGAAGCTGCTGTAAATTGTGTAAAGTGTCCAAAGGGTGTACCAGCAAGTCCGATAGAAGTCTCACTCCAATGCAGATGACCAGGAGAAATGCCAGGGGATGAAACGCTGCATAATTCCTCGGCAAAAAGGAAAGTTCCCCAACAAGCAGTCCTGCCCTACTATTTCCTCTCCCCATTCTGTGGAAGATATTACTTTGCTTTCTGCCTCTGCAGATCCATCTACTCTAGAATAGAAGCATACAGTGTGTTTCATTTAGCATAATATTCCAGATTCATCCATGTTTTAGAATCTGCCAGTACTTTGTGACTTTTCATAGTCTATTTTCATTTTTTACTCACTTATTCACAGGCGGACACTTACGTTTTCTCTAACCTTTGAATACTGTGGAGAGCATAGCTATCCATAATAGTGACTCATTCATATACAAGCCTTTGTGTAGATTTATGTTTTCATTTCTTTAAATATGGGCAATTAAAAATTAAATAAAAATTTCAATTTATACTGTTTATGGCCAGCTTCTTTATCTTGTGTGTAGATCTGTTTGTCCTAGAAGCGCTTGTCAAAGATGTCATTCTTTCTCCCCTTGAATGGTTCTCAAGTGCTTATTGAAATTTGTCTATAGATTCAGGAGTTAATTTCTGCCTGAAATCTATTGGTGGATTGTACATCTAGCATTGTGCTGCCAGCAGAATTTTCATTTCTCAAGCACTACATTAACTTCTGAAATAAAAATGTGTGCCCTCTAATTTGTTTGCAGTAGTGTTTTGATCACTTAGAGTCTCCTGAATTTGTACTTACAATTGAGAATCAGCTTTCCCATATCCGAAAAAGCCAGATAATACATTGTATTATTAGATAATTGTGTATTTACTGTCATTTTAGCAATATTAATTCATGACTTAGAAACAGTAGTTACCTTTCATTAATTTACATCTTCTTTAATTTCTTTCATTAACTTTATATAATTTAATTTTACAATTCTATCTCCTCTCAGCTAATTTTATCCTATTTTGTTCTTTTTGATAACATAACATTTTAAAATTCTACTCACAGACCGTTCTTTTGCAATCTGATCTAATATCTTGAAACTATTGACTTTTCTTTTTAGTTTAGATCTGCTTTTATTTCCCTCCTCACCAAGAAAAAGTACAAAGTCAATGTTCCTCACTCAGTATGTTTTCACATCAGAGCACTCATTTGTTTTACTTTATACTATTTCACTAAGAATTTTTCTTGGAGTCCTAACTCTATGAACTTCTGACTCAATTTTCTAGCTGTAGAGGTCCTGTGTTTGGTAAGCTGCAGCCACGTGTAGTCAATAAACACCAAGTTTCAGAAGTCGGGCAGTAGCGCTGGGGTTAAGCATAAGCACATGTGGCGCAAAGCGCAAGGACCGGTGTAAGGATCCCAGTTCGAGCCCTTGGCTCCCCACCTCCAGGGGAGTCGCTTCACAGGCAGTGAAGCAGGTCTGCAGGTGTCTATCTTTCTCTCCCCCTCTCTGTCTTCCCCTCCTCTCTCCATTTCTCTCTGTCCTATCCAACAATGATGACAACAATAACTATAACAATAAAAAAGGGCAACAAAAGGGAATAAATAAATATTAAAAAATATCAAGTTCCCAGGGCAGATTCTGAAAATCGCTTGTAGGCCAGCCAGCATTCTTCATTCTGGACTCAGACTTTGCCTTCATTCAGACTTTGTTGTCCCCTTATCAGTGTGAGAGCACGTGCTTGTGTGTGCGTGCGGCTGCGTCTTCCTCAACTATTTAAAAAGCTGAACACTAACGCACTTTCTCTATCACGTTAAGATGTAGTGAGAAGACTTCCATCTTTAATGGGAAGCGAGTCTTCTGCAGATGCCAACTGTTCTTACACCTTGATATTCCATTTCCAGGCTCCAGAATTACAAGAAAATTATTTTAGAAGCTACTCTATTCAATATCAGGTATTTTTATTTCAACAGCCACAACAGTCTAAGACAGAAGACATTTCTGTGTCCCATATGATTGTGGCCTAGTCAAGATCTGCATAATGATGCCTTGTTGACTATGTTAACTGAAATATATTAAATTGAAGCTTCTATTTTCTGAAATTCAATGCAGTTGTTTTTGGTTTTTGCCAAAGAGTTATTGCTGAGGCTCAGTGCCTGCAGTATGAATTCACTGCTCCTGACAACCATCTTTTGATTTTTTTTTAAATTTTTTATTGTATGGTGCATATAGAAATTGAGAAAGGAAGGGGAAATGGAGAGGAGAGAGAGACAGAGAGTCACCTGCAGACCTGCTTCACCTCTTGTAAAGTGACTTCCCTGCAGGTGGGGAGCCAGAGGCTCAAACCAGGATTCTTACTCTGGCCCTTGTGCTTTGTACTATGTGCACTTACCCTGGTGTACCACAGCCCAACTCCCAGTGCAGTCTTGAATCTTGCTTGAAACATGTTATTTTATTTGAGGAAGTCCCTCAAAAGTCAATGCAACGTTGCAGCCCTTCCAAATCCTCTCCACCACAAGAAAAAAAAAAGTTTTACTGATATTGATGATAAAAACAGTGATCAGAACATTGAATTAGTTTTCCTGCACTTCACAGAAATGAACATTCTTTTTAACTGTTTTTAATTTACATATTTTACTGTTGCCCATTAATCAGTGTTGAAGCAAAATAAACTATAAATAGCATGAAACTATGTTCAAATATCTCACTCTTGTCCAAAAACAGATAATTGGCTGAGTAAGTTGTATACATACACAGTGGAATACTACTCAGCTATTAAAAATGATGATTTGACTTTCTTCCCCTCCTCTTGGAGTTTAAAAGAATCATGTTCAGTGAGATAAGTCAGAAACAAAAGGATGAATATGGGATGATCTCACTCATACACAGAATTTGAAAAATAAAAACAGAAGGGAAAACACAAAGCAGAACTTAGACTGGGTTTGGGTATATTGCACCAAAGCCAAGGACTCTGGGGTGGGGAAAGGAGCACTCAGGTCCTGGAACATGATGGCAGAGGACCTAGAAGGGGCTGAATTGTTATGTGGTAAACTGAGAAATATTACACATGTACAAACTATTGTGTTTTACTGTCTACTATAAACCATTAATGCCCCAATAAAGAAAAAAACATCCAAAAAGAAACCTAACTCTGCTGGACTCCTGTATGTGTCAGCATGGGAAGATCTCTTAAAGAAGCTCAGAAGGGTTAACTCCCAAGGAAATTCCTACAGAGCGAATAACAGAAACAAACTCCGTCTAAAACCACAAAGTGCAGAGAGAGCATTTCATCATAGAAAATGGCCAAAATAGAACTTAAAGTGAAATGAACTCATTTCTGCAAAGTAAATTTTCTTTTAAAACAAAACAAACTGAGGATACCGGACGCTTATTGACTCAGTCTAAGCACGGACTGTCTTTGACAGTTCACCCCCTAAGTTCTACTTGTTGAAATTTTGAGAAATATTTCCTATAGTGAAAATACTTTTCACTCAGCTGTTTATCCACATACTTTAAACAGGGCTTCTAAAATGCATTATGATAAATTAATCAAACCCATTAATTAGAAGTTAATACTGATAAAGATAATTTTTGTAATAAAATATCCATACAAATAAGAACAAACCACCACTTTTTTTTTAACAATTTCATTCATGAACTTGTTTTGTTTAATTCCTTTTCTTCTCCTCCTTCTCCTTCTCCTCCTCCTCCTCCTCCTCCTCCTCCTCCTCCTCCTCCTCCTCCTCCTTCTTCTTCTCCTCCTCCCATCAACAGGAAGTGTCTCAGTGTCTTTGGGTTTGAAGCATTTGGAACTTTAAAGAAAGCTACTTGCTATCACCAACCACAGTTTGGGTTAGGCTTTACAAAACACGACGGCATTATAAGAAGCTAATTGTACTGCTTATGCTAGTGAATTATTCATTGTATAACCGCATAATTTCCCTCCATGCGGATGCTTTATTTTGCATACTAATTTGACCATGACACATTGTTCACATTTTACTCTAGAATGATCTCAGATGAGAAGCTATTTGTGAATGTAAAGGTTTACATTGACCTCAAGATTACTCTTTTCTTGAAATAGTGTTCTACAATCTGTATATTTGACCAGGGTGGATTAGGTCAAATTTCAGAGTTGGGGCTGTGCTCAAAATTTCATTTAAGGGTTTTCAATTGTTGATCATTGACACAATTTCCAAGAGAATTCCCTTGATCTAAAGCACCGTGTTACAAGGGACCTTCTAAATAATAGCCCTCTCCTCTTTTATCTTCTCCTAACTCACATTATCCAAATTCATTTTGCTCAATCCTTAAACTTCTCATTAATCGCCTATATCTTATACTTGTTCATTCATGTCAACAAATTACTTACAGATAAACCTGATGTTTTACACATAATGACTCATTATTGGCCAGTGTGACTGTATTTCAGTCCTTCTCTCTGGCTTGTCCTTCTTATCCTAAGCCTTTACATAACTATCAAGTTTACATAATTATCAAATTAATTCTTCCACAGCCACTGGCCATGGCCTCTGATTCCTCTTCAGCAAATTCTGCTGTGGTTTACCAGTTGTCTTTACATGTAAAGAAATCTCCGGGTAGCTTTGAACTCTTTCCCCAGAGCATCCACTCTTTCCAGATACCTCCTTTAAACTTTCAAGATAGGTCATTCTATTTATTGCTCTAGAAATACAGGAATTTCCTAATACTACTAATGCCTCCCCCCCAACTGAAATTGTTGTTAAGCTTATGAAACACTTGTGACTTTCTCAAGGTTCGGCACAAGTGCAGAGAAGAAATATTCATGAAACATCACCCTTCATAGTCAGAACTATACATTTCTTTCAACTAGCTCCGTTCTTTTTTTCTTTTTATTCTTCTTCACTCTAATTCATGTGTTGTAATTTTATCTTTCATATGTGACTATGATTTTCTTGAGAGTTTGAACTATGCACATATTAATTCTACTTTCTTTACAGGGGTAAATAAATCATTGCTTCCTGGAAGAATCTAACATATAAGTGCTAATAACCATTTATTTTATTTGACTCACTGCTAATGTCATAGCAGGTGTTGACATGCACCTAATACCATTAGGAAGGCTCCAAATGAACAGGCTATATTTGAGGGTGTGGATAGTTCTCTAAGCAAACATATCTGTCATCAAACAGAGTGGCAACATCTATTTATGAGAGGGATGCAATTCATATCTTTTAAAAATGGCCAATTCACCTTCTTCACCTCATCGTGGATGGAGCTTGAAGGAATCATGTTAGGTGTGATATATCAGAAAGAGAAGGATGAATATGGGGTGATCTCAATCATGGACAGAAGTTGAGAAATAAGAACAGAAAGGGGAGAATCAAAGTAGAACTTGAACTGGGTTTGGTGTCTTGCACCAAAGACTCTGGGTGGTGGGGAGTGTTCAGGTCCTGGAACACGAGGATGGTGGAGAACCAAAATAAGGTGTTGGAGTGTTACGTGGAAAACTGAGAAATGTTACACATGTACAACTACTGGACTTTACTGTTGGCTATAAATCATTAATCAACCTAATAAAGAAAAATATAATTAAGTTGTAAAAAATTAAATTTAAGATAAAAAATCAGTATAGGTCCACAGTTTGAGACTATTTAAAAGAAGGAATGCGAAATAGAAGAATAGAGAAACAGTAGTGAAAATGTTAATGATGGACACTACCCTTCACTGCACATAATTTCCCAACTAGTTCCTACATTTCACTGGAAATCTGGAGGCTGGAAGGTCCAGGAGGACAATGTAAATATTTAAGTAAAGACTTGTTTAACAGGGGCTAGGTCATGGCACACCTGGCTGAACACATACGTTGCAATGCTCAAGGACCCGGTTTGAGCCCCTGGCCCCACCTGCAAAGGGAAAGCTTTGTGAGTGGTGAAGCAGGGCTGCAGGTGTCTGTCTCTCCCCCTTCTTTATCACCCCCTTCCCTCTCTATTTCTAGAATCTCTACCCAATAAATAAATAAAAATAATAAAAAACTGAAAAAATAAAGATTGATTTATAAAAAAAACAAAAAAGGCTTATGCAAAAATTTTATAGGTTAGCTAAATGATTATCAGTAGTCGTAGGTAGTGGTGGTGGTGGTGGTAGTAAGAGGTCATAGAGGTTTTTTTTTTTTCTTTCATCAAAAACAGAAACAAATATTATTAGATACATAAGGTTTTTTTAAAGATGAAAATGTATAAAATATTACTGCCTTGGATGCAAGAGTGCTTCCCAAAATCTGTACAGTAATTTTGTAATGATCTATACATGACTTTGTTTTTTTTTTCCCAAAATGTATAAGAATATTATTGAACTGAGGACTTTAAAATGATTTTAGATGTCAGGCTGGCTTCGCGAGAGGAGACAGATGACCCGGGACTCATGGTTGAGCTGTACGCAGTATCTCTTTATTCATGTAGAACGCAGCACAATCTATGCCAAGCTAAGCTAAACTAAAACTAAAACACTATTTAAGAATTATTCTGTCCTTATATATACTGGCCAAGTAGGGTGGAAACAGGATGTGACATAGAGAGGGTGGAGTGAAAAGTGACTGGTTGGTGCAAATCAGGGTGTACTACGAGAGGGGGGCGGAGCAGAAACACATCATGAACCAGTGGGGATTAAACCAATGCCCTGCAGTGGTTATGTAAATAGAATACAGTGGTTATGTAAATTGAATGTTGTTAAAATTTGGCGGCTCTAGCCGGCTGGGCTAGCTTCACGGGCGGGTAACAGAGACCCGGAGACAATGGATGGGCAGGGAAGCTGTATTTCTTTATTCAGGAACAACGATTCATAAACTAAGACAAACTAATCACCAAACAGAACTCTGCTGTCTCTTTGCGGCAGCGCAAGCACTCTCTCTAACTCTGGAACTCAGGAACTCTCTAACTCTGCAACTCTTCAACCCTGGAACTCTGGAACTCTGGAACTCTGGCAGGGTTCCTCGGGGCGGGGCCAAGCGGGCCGCGAAACTAACTGGACTGATCCAATTCTCTTGGCGGGGGAGAACTAGAACCCAATGTAAAGCATACAACAATTGAATACAGTGTTAAGCAGGGGTATTAAACCAATGAAACAGAAGGGGTTTTTAGAAGCAGACTTAGAAGCAGACCAACATTTAGATGCCTTATGCAGTAGACAAGGAAAGAGGGGGAAGAAGACCTCAATTATACAGTCTAAGGTGTATCAACTGCTGATACCCCTACACCACTATCTCTACCGCTACCAACTGTCAGATAGCCTAGTGGCTAAGAGTAATTATACTGCTTGCAAAGAATTGGATGGCATTTACTTGGGACTCCTTGTGTCTGACTGAATATCCTCCCATTTCATCTCGTTTCATCTTCACAATCCTTCAATGCCAGAGGGTGTTAGAGCTCCAAACACCTCAGGTCATTTCTCCACACTCTGAGTAAGTGACAGCCAGAGGCAGGATTCTAATCCATGTTTGGTCTTGGCTTGAATATGAGAAAACATTTAGCAGGAAAATATCCTTAATTTCACCAACTCTAAAAAAGGCATTTTCTTCCTCCTCATCATCATTCTGTCACTATCCAGAAAAAAAGTAGGTCAGTCATCACAATGCACTTAGGTCAGTGCAGGCAGTAGCATTCAAGACATCAATAGACTCATGCCTTCAACTCTTGTTTCTAGTCACCAAAAAAGACATCGGATAAGAGAAGTCTCCGGGTCCAGGTGGTGGCGCACCTAGTTGAGCGCACATGTTGCAAAGCTCAAGGACCCAGGTTCAAGCTCCCAACCCCCGCCTGCAGGGGGGAAGCTTCACAAGTGGTGAAGCAGGGCTACAGGCGTCTATCTCTCTATCTCTCTCCCTCTCTCCCCCTTCCTCTCAATTTCAGGCTGTCTCTATCCAATAAATAAATAATAACTTTTTTAAAAAAAGAAGTTTCTATTTTAGATATACCCCCTCACGATTTTGGAATTTAATTTTATTAGAAGCTTCCAAAACTTTCTATTCAGAATTATGTAAAATATAAACTTAAAGCAGAAAGGAATTATTCATTTCAAATATTAATGATTGGTTTCAAGTTAGTTGTTTTAGAATGGGACACTGGATGTTAAGGAGTTCCTTTTAGGTGGCCAGGTGGTACACCTTATTGAGCACACGTGTTACACTGCACAAGGATACAGGTTCAAGCCCCTGGTCCCAATCTGTAGTGGGGCAACTTCACCAGTGGTGAAGCAGTGCTACAGGTCTCTCTCTCTGTCCCTATCTATCTATCTATCTATCTATCTATCTATCTATCTATCTGTCTGTCTATCTATCTCTATATCTCTCTATCTCTCTCTCTGTCTGTCTCCCCCTTCTTCTCAATTTCCGGCTATCTATCCAACAAATAAATAAAGATTTAAAATTTTTTCTAAAGGAGTTGCTTTCATTTAGGAGATATTGTTCTGTTATTAACTGTTGTTCTAGATTGTAAATTGTTCTAGATTGTAAATTTCTTGAAGGGACTGGTGTCTTTTTTTAATCTTGCAGCCCTAGTAGTTAGGATAATTTTTTGCTTAAGAAGTGTTCAAAAGTATTTGTTGGGTATATGACCAAATACACAGACACATTGTACTTTTGTGGATTATCTACACATATTATTCCCCAAACCTTAATCTCCCCAGGAAAGGGCTTCTTTAAGGTCTGCTTCCATTACTAGCTGGTATAATGTCTACTATGATTCAAGGGAGCATTGAGGTACAGTCTCTCTTCTGGAAAGTGTGCAAGGAAGAGTCTAATTCATTCCTGCAAAGCTTTTATTGAACTGACTGATGTATTTTAGAGTTCCAGTTAAAAGAAGAAAGGTAAACATTTAATTTTGAAAATCCTCTCACACTGAGCTATTTGTTTCTTTTGAAATTTGCCATACGTATTAATTCAGCGTGATGGGCTGGAGAGATGGGCCAGAGCTGAGCCCCATCTGTGGCCTGCCACTTCTGAAGATCACAAACCACGCTCTAGAAGAAGAAATGATAAATCTCTAAGTGAAACAGCTGATGTGCCAGCAATAATGCACGCACATCTTTGCAAATTAATGAAAACATGGCAACGGACAGTGCTCAGTTCATTTTATAGCCTATTCAGTGAAAGGTCCCTTCTCAGTGCAGTTCAAAAGAACTAAATAAGATCTGAAACCTCTGCTCTCTTCTAATTAGCATGTGGAAATGGAATCCAGTCATTTCTCTTTCTTCCTAATGAGCTGGATTAATCTTTGTGCTCAGATGAAGACCAGGAAGCAGTGTATGTGTGACTTCACAGTGTATTCTGTGGCAGAGAAATCTGATAAGAATGGTCTGATTCGGCCTGTGTTACTTTGCCAGTGGTTTGGAAGCACATGTTCCTGGGTTGGAAAGGGATCTCAAGGAAGTTGTACTGCACTTTTAGGGAGGCTGCTTTCACAGCTGGCCCATGAATGCATGCAGGCCTTGCCAGCAGAACCCCTTAAGCCTAAGAGAGAGTTTTTCAAAATTAAACTGCATGGCAGGATACTTTGCATTTCACTCAACTCTGGTATCAGCGATTGATGAGTAACAGTGCTGGCGTGAGTCAACCACTCCAGAGAGAATTATTTATTTCAGTCATCACACTTGACTCCATATCCACATCCTCACAGTTAAATTCAGAAGATCTAGCAACATATCTCACCAGGCAGTGTACCTGCCCTGGCATGCTATTTTCCATGAAAACTATGAGCTGCGAAGAGATTCAACTGTACTTTACTGACCAAGTTTCTACCAAAGGTTGGGGGGTGCCTGCTAATGAGACAAACCTCACCATTATGTCCCCAAGTCTCAACTCTCCAGAGACCTGCCTCACTAGGAAAAGATAGAAACAGGCTGAGGGTGTGGATCCACCTGCCAATGCCTATGTCCAGTAGAGAAGCAATGACAGAAGCCAGAACTCCCACCTTCTGCTCCCCATAGAGAATTGTGGTCCACACTTCCAGAGGGATAAAGAATAGGGAAGCTTCCAATGGGACACAGAAGTCTGGTGATGAAAACTATGGAATTGTACCCTGTTACCTTACAATCTTGTTAATCATTATTAAATAATTTTTAATAAAAAATTAAAGAGAGAGGCACCCCAGAGTTTGACCAATAAAGTCTCTGTTTGCTAATCACTTCCTAAGCAGAGAAATTGATTTTTCTCACCAAAGGGGGTTTAAAACACCCTTTCCCCACCAATCTGAAGATAACTGGCTGACCCATAAGCTCCGAAATGAAGAATGAGCAGCACAAGCATCTCACAGCCCCACTCAGAAGCTCTAAGAAAGAGTCAGCAAAAGCCACATTATAGTTCACATTACTAAGCACGAAAGACTCAGCTCTGAGCCCTGAAACCAGGTGGGAGCACCGTGGGTGGCAGCAGGGGAAGTTCCACAGACAACACTTCAGCAGTTGTGTTGTGCTATCTCTTCTTCTCTCTCTGCTTCTCAGTCTCTGAGATACAAAGAACTCAAAAGTCAAGTCTGGGGAGTCGGGCGGTGGCGCAGCGGGTTAAGTGCACGTGGCTAAAGGGACCAGCGTAAGGATCCTGGTTCGAGCCCCCAGCTCCCCACCTGCAGGGGAGTCGCTTCACAGGTGGTGAAGCAGGTCTGCAGGTGTCTGTCTTCCTCTCCCCCTCTCTGTCTTCCCCTCCTCTCTCCATTTTCTCTCTGTCCTATCCAACAACGACGACATCAATAACCACAACAAGGGCAACACAAAGGGAAAATAAATAAATAAAAAAAGTCAAATCTGAAGTCATGAAATTGTTTCTTCATGAGACCTCATTACAGACAAAAAGAAAAAAGAGAGAAAACATTAATAAAGAAGAACAACTTCTTCATAAAAATTGAAGTTATACTTACTAAAATGCTAGATTTTTAAATAAGACCTAAAGAAAGAAAGTTAGATTAATAGTAATGTCTTTAAGGAAAGAAACATAGATTCCATTTACTTTGTATGGGAAGAGTATGGGGGTGGAACAAAGCTTTTTCTTTCAATTATTTTGGTTAAAATGTGCATCAGTTACTTATTCCAGAGGAAATGCAATGCCAAACTTCAATGTCCATATTTGCATAGAGTTTCTTGTGTTTTTATGAATGTGAGATACTCTACTTACCTCTTGTTTTCAGGCTTTGGGTCAATACTATCAAGTCCATTTCACACTTCAGAAAGCTCCCACGTCAAAGTCCTCACTCATACTAAACAGGCCAAGCAGCTCACTTGGATAGCATACGGCTTTGCCTTGCACCACCCGGGTTTGAGCCCAGCCACCACCAAATGCTGCATGGTCCTCTGTTGCTGTGGTTTTACTTCCCTCTCTCTCTTTCTGCCTTTCTGTATCAGTCTGTCTCAGAAAGTGCTGACGTCCTTGGAGATGATCAAAATAAACTCTGCATTACTGAGGGGAATTGATGAATACATACATGCCTAAAACAACAAACCCAGTGAACAGCTGCCCGTCTAAGAAGTCCCCAGTCCAGTGAACTCTCACAACTGAACTCAGATAAAAAAACAAATCCTTTTAAAAGTAGAAGGCTTACTTTTATTAAGAATAGTACCTATTTTCTTCACGTCAAGACAAAACCAAGAGTGTGCAGTGAGTGACAAACTTCACCCCTCTGGCCTTGACCTTTCCGATGTATCTGTGCATGTCTATCTAGGGCTCATCTCTCACGATCCGTCTAGTTTGGCTGAACACAATGTCCAGTAGAGGGCTCCCTAAGAGACTGACTTGGCTCAGAAGTCCCTTTGGCTTGTTCTGTTGGAAGGATTAAAAAGTTTGGATAGGATCACGCTGATCTGTTCAACAATCCTGTTCAACCTCCTGCACCCACAAAGTTTCTCTTGATCAAAGAAAATTAGTGAGTGTATTAATTTCCTACGCCTTTCGAAACAAATTCAAGAAGACACGAGGCTTGAATCATCCTGGCCTCTTAGAGCGCCTGGAGGCCCAGAGCATTCCTTAGCTGGTGGTTTCATAGCTCCAGTTTCTGCCTCTGTCTTCACCGTGACTCCACGATCTGCTTTTACCTCTTCTGTGTGTCATCGGGTTGCCGGCCCTGGAAAGTAGATCTAGCCCAGATCATTGAAGACAATCTAGTTTTGAGATCCAGATTTAACTATTTCTGCTGTGAGCCTTTTTCCAAATAAGGAAGTCACACCCGCAGGATAAAGTTAAACAGGTTTTTTTTTTTTTTTTTGGGGGGGGGAGATAGCTAGGTGTTACTGCTCTGCTCACTAATGCAGGGAATTTGAACTACTTGCTGCATCTCAAATGAATCTCAAAAGTCAAATAAGAAGCAATGTGTAGGAGCACCTGGCCTGCTAAAACCTTATTTTTTTAATTATCTATATGACTAGATTGGCCAACAGAACATGAAGAAGTGATACTTTGTCCAGGTCCAGGATTTTAGCAACTGGTAAATTCTATTTTCCACATCTTCTAGGAAAGCCAGCGACATTGAAAGAGGCACGTCTAAGGGGCCAGGTGGTGAGACACATTACAGCGCACAAGGACTCGGGTTCAAGTCCCTGGTCCCCACCTGCAGGAGGAAAGCTTCATGAGTGGTGAAGCAGGGCTGCAGGGGTCTTCTATCTCTCCCTCTCTAGCTCCCACTCCCCTCTCAATTTCTCTCTGTCTCTATCTAATTATAAGTAAATAAAAATAATTTTTAAGAAGAAACTACATAGCGACACAAATACATCTAAATGGTACCTTTAATTCATTTGGTTGTCGATCGTAACCGGAAAGTATTATTAAAATATTTTCTTTCATTTCAACTCAGAAGAATAAGTAAGTATAGCATTTCCTAGCATACACACAGTTTTTATGTGGCTCCTCTATAGGACTAAAAATGGAAGAAGGCTCTAACTCAGAATCTGTTTTCCAATTGACTTTTTATTGTGTGTTTCGTAAGCGACCAACAGAGATCTGTGAATTTTGACTTGGAAATGGAAGTCAATTGAATTCCTTTGTAACAGAATTTGACAGAGAATATATTTGAAATCCCTAAATTAAGTTAAATGTCAGAAATAACTTTAAACTGAGCAACATAAACAACAGTGATTAGTCCTTCTACGGTTAGGTTTAATGTGCAATATTGAAGCAGTGGTTCTGTTATTAGCTCAGAAGTATCCAAGTCGCTTAAGAGTTAAAGCAAGCTATTAAGCATAGCATTACAGAATGTTGGGAGTCGGGCGGTAGCACAGCAGGTCAAGTGCACGTGGCATGAAACGCAAGGATCTGCATAAGGATCCTGGTTCGAGCCCCTGGCTCCCCACCTGCAGGGGAGTCGCTTCACAGGCGGTGAAGCAGGTCTGCAGGTGTCTGTCTTTCTCTCCTCCTCTCTGTCTTCCCCTCCTCTCTCCATTTCTCTCTGTCCTATCTAACAACGAATCTAACAACGATGACAGTAATAATAACTACAACAACAATTAAAAAAGAATGTTAACATTGTTTTCATAACACATAACAAAATATAGAAAACCAACAGTTGTGTCTTCAAGGATTGAGTCTCCCTAGTAAGCTCTGCAATTTAGTAAACTATAAACTGTCCCTGTTCCCTCTCTGAGCATGTAGAACCAGGGTAAGTATCAGAATAAGTCACAAGATTGTATTCTGTTTTGGAATTATATGGTTTCCAACATTCAGATGTATTTTAAATATTTGATTTGTATCATTCTGGATCTTACTTTTTTTTGCTTTCCAAGACAATTAAAAAATGTAAAAGTCTTTTAAATAATGGTGGTGCCTGTGTAAAGGTGAGCACTTTGTAGAGGAGAGCATCCTTTTAGACTTATAAAGTGTGTGTGTGTGTCCATGTGTGTTCACATATGTCTTTATGTGTGTTGACAGGACCTTGCACATACATAATTTTACTGATGCTGGCTTAATCTGACTTAATTTCTTTTTTTAAATTATTATCTTTATTTTTAATTGGATAGAGACAACCAGAAGTTGAGAGGAATGAGGAGAGAGAGGGAGAGAGAGAGAGAGAGAGACCCCTGCAGCCCTGCTCCTCCACTTGTAAAGCTTTCCCTCTGCGGGTGGGGACTGAGGTCTTGAACCCAAGACCTTGCGCACTGTAACACATGTGCTTAACCAGGCACACCACCAACCAGCCCCAATTTACTTTCGTTTTACTTTATATAAATGACCAGAAAGTAGGAGAGATATGACAACATCAGGGCATCATCCCACATCATACTACAGGAGATGACAATTGAACCCAGGCCCTATGCGCGACCAGGCACTTACCCTACTGAGTTAACTATCTTCAGATGCCTAGATTATTGGAGTGGGGGGGGGGGGATAGCAAGGATGGAATTTAAGGTTTTATACATGCCAGGTATATCCTTTACCATTCAGCTACATCCTGGCCTGGTATATTTTTTTAAAGATGTCACTTAGATTATTTTATAGATCTATAATGTAGATGTCCCATTAGCTAAAAATTCCCAGAAAACAAAAGTTAGATTCCGTTATAATGCCTCAGCTAACAATACTAAATACACGTAATAGGAATGATAGTAATTGTGATGGACTATTTTGTTGAACCACCAATTAACTCAACAAAGTGGTAGCATAGCATATAAGATAAAGTCATGGGTTTTATCCTAACAGTGTGACCTTGTATTCCTAATTGGTAAAATGAGTCTAATAATAGTATCAGTTCCCTGGGGGTTTTGTAAGTGTTAAATAAGTTAATAGGTATAAAGAGAAAATAATATTCTGGCATGCAGTACTCAATGGTGGTTATTACTAAATTATTTGACTTTTATATTGTCCCCTTTAATCTGATTTGATTAGTGTCCTCAGGATGTCAATGTTCTAAACCAAAGAGACTGCAATTTTTTTAGTCTGTTCAGAAATAAAACACTTGCAATCCAAAGATACCCTAGTAGTCTGACTTTCATCTCTGGGTTTGTCTCTGTTTAGGTTTGAGGAACATATCTTTGTCCTGCAGCTTGGCGTTCTATTTCAATCAGTATTTGCTTTCATTATATATGTCATGTTTACATTGTATAGAAATGAATTTTGTTGGCACAGAGTCAGAACTTAAAATCATCTTGTGGACATTAGAGAGGGACAAGAGTATCTGTGTGAAATAACCAAGTATGACAAAAAGCAAGTGTTTCCTCACAGAACTCCATGAAGAGTTACAATGTGAATTCTATAATGCATATGAGTACCTTTTCCATTGATAATCTTTTTTTTAATTCATCGTTTTTTTTTATTCATCATATTGCTAGTGTATTTTAAGGTGGATTTCGAATGATATTCTCCTAACCTTAATATCCATCAACTCCAATGGGAGAAAATTTCATCCCTCAGTATATGTAAATAATAAATGCAATTGTAAACATTGTAAATGGCAAATTGAAATGAAATTGAGTTAAACTCCTTTTACCTGAAGATATATGCACTGAAAATACATATTATGTGAAAAATGACTATTTAAGTAGTTAATCAGAACTCCTTTGCAGTCATTTCTTTACCTCAGAGAGATAACTGATGGACCAACAGGGATCTGTAAAAAACAAGTTAAAATTAACATAGAAATAAGACTAGCAGAATCTTCAGAATGAGTTAACAATGTATCCTTGAGAAAGAAAAACAAAGTTGAATCTTCCTACCTTCTCATTACCATAAGTCACTGTAGTGAACCCTTTGAGTCTGAGTTAACAAGCAATTTAAATTAATATTGCAGACAAAAAAAAATCAAGAAGATAAGCAGTTTTTCATATTTAAAAAAGTATTTTTTCAAAGCCGCATCATAATCAAACATAATTTTATTAAGCTCTTGATCTGAGAATAGAATAAGACCTCACAGCCAAAGGAAATGCTGAAATATTTTAATCGTATATATTTGCACTAAAGAGTACATATCAAAGCCATCTTGAAGACGCCCTGAATTAGGACAAGTCTTGAGGGATTTGGGGACATGTGGCTAGATGCTGCTTGAAGATGATTATAAAGATGGAGAAGAAAAGTGTTGGGGAAGCTGTATCATTTGTGCATTTAAAAAAAAAAGGCTAAATATATTGTCCTGTGTGTTGTTTGTCCCTAGAGGTGCAGAAAGCAGCAGATAAATGTTTCTCATTTTCCCTGAGTTTTGTACTCTAACCAGGCTCTTCTATATCCTCACCCCTCAGAACATCTTTAGTCCTGAGTTAATATAATTCAAAAGGGAAAAAAAAATGCAGCAAATGCAGATCTGGCAAGGGCTTTACTCCTTGAATATATCATCTAGTGGGATCTAGCATATTATGTCAATAATAAGATTAACAAAAAAGAATGGGAAGTGAGCCAAGGATATGAGTAAACATGTAATGAAAGAGGAGATCCGAATGGTCGGTCAGTACACGGGAAGACGCTAGCACCACTAGGGAAATAGCAATTAGAAACTGAAGTGAGATGCTACCACAAGCGTCCTGAAGTAAGTAATAGCTTGAAACCCCGATAATACAACGTACTTATCAGAATGCAAAGCATTTTTTTTTTGAGAGATTTTTGCCAGTGGCAATTCAGAAGAGTACAACCACTTGGAAACATAGTTTTGAAAAATACACCAACACTTACATATGAACAGGCAATATTTCATCTAATATTTTTCGAAATGTAATGAAAATAAACATTCACAAAAAGCCCTTTAATGTTCACACCTATTTTATCTGTAATCAGTTCAAACTGGAAATACTTCAAATGTACATAAACTGGCTAATTGATTAAAAAAAACTTATGGTGATAGCTGTATACTATGAAGTATTACCAAGAGGTATAAAGGAATAAGCTATTGATGGAAGACACGGCTTTCAACAACGTTTTATTAACCAAAAGATGTGATTCCACTTATAGGAATCTATGAAAGGAGTGCTATTAAAGAAACAGGCTTCAAGAGGCTGGGTGTCATTGTACCTGGTAAAGACCACCTAGGGCATCCTAAGTGCCCAGAAGTGGGATCAAACCCTCAGTCTCTATCTGCAGGAAGGAAGCTTCACTAGAGTTGAAGCAGTGCTATGGGTATCTTTCACCCTTTGTCAAAAGAAAAATAATTAACTACTAGGAAGAGTGGAGTCATTCAGGCACCCAGTCCAAGTGATAGCCCTGAAGGCAACAAAGGAAAAAAAAGAAGCAGGAACCACAGAGGTTATGAGTGGGAAAAGCAAATGATTTACAAGGGAGTACAAGGACAGTGTAGAGAGAGAAGGAAATATTGTATCTTTTTTTGTTATTGTTTTTTTATTTTTTTATTTATAAAAAGGAAACATTGACAAAACCATAGGATAAGAGGGGCACAGCTTCGCACAATTCCCACCACCAGACCTTCGTATCTCATCCCCTCCCCTGACAGCTTTCCTATTCTTTATTCCTCTGGGAGTATGGACCCAGGGTCATTGTGGGATGCAGAAGGTTGAAGGTCTGGCTTCTCTAATTGCTTCCCCGCTGAACATGGGTGTTGACAGATTGATCCATACTGTCTCTCTCTTTCCCAGTGGGGAAGGGTTGTGGGGAAGTATTGTATCTTTACCTTTATGGAAATAGTGCTTAGACAACATATAGATGTTGACTAATACTTACAAAACTATATTCTTTGAAAGGCATGACCTATATGAATTATACTCCAATAAATTCTACCTAAATACAATATATTTAAGACATGACACATAGGATAATTTATTCCAAACCCAAACTTACCTAGGAAGAAAACCACAAAGGTAGGTAATCATTTATTTTAACATTTCAAGATCATTAGTATTGAATGCAACCAACTGAAACTGTATATCCATGTTGGACTCGATTTAAAAAAAATTCTAATTCCCTAAAATTTCTGCATTAATCTGGATAGAACAAGTTATATTACAGATACAAACTCTAAATATCAATAACTTAGCACAACAAATTGATTTCATGCTCATGCAAATTATCTTGCGAGTCTCTGATTACTGTCTCTGATGACTACACTCGGACACAAAGATACTCAGTCATGTTTCCGCCATACCTGCCTCCTGCCTCTGTCACATGTGGCACGTAGTTGATGTCAGACCATCCACTGACGAGGATACTTGTAGCAGCCACTGGCCTGCCCTGGAAGAAACAGTGGATATCACTTCATCACACAATATGTTTCCAGGAACTGGATATGTGGTTCAACCTAACTGCAAAAGCGGAATAGTACCATTTCCCCTTTTGTGTCAAAAAGAGGAAAACCAAAGAAAGGTAAGCACTAGAAGCTTCTAACGCAGTCGTTATTTTATTTCACTGTGTATTTTATCCTAATTCTCATTCTGGTGAGTATGAATTCATCTGCATTCTTTTGGACAGTACAAGGGACAATCCAGTTCTAGAAAGAAGCAGAACAGGGACATATTCTTGTTCTGCATTACACCATGTAGCTGTCAGCATTGTCATACTGTGGCGAGTAAAACCTGGCAAAGAATTAGCGTTTTCTCTTGGGATTTCCTGCTTAGTTTTGGTGTCTAGGGGCCAATGGGGATTACCTTTGCATATTTCTGCTTAGTCTTCTTGCATTTGGGAATTTGAGACCAATTAAGCGACAGAAGGAATTACCTCTACGTGTTAGCTATGCTGATAGAATGTCCACAATCACGTGGCAGTCTGAACTTCTGAACCTTTGGGGCCAAATACACATTTAATTCTTTAAAACTCTGGGTAGATACAAAATGAAAGAGAGAGGAAAAAAAAAGAAAGATTCAACATGCATGGGAGGGGTTTCTAGATCATTGTGAAATAAGTCTGAGAATCTGGATCTCACAGAGAAAAGAATCAAATGAAATTAGTGATGACTTGGGAGTTTCTAGGGAGGTAGGAATAAAGCTGCTGGAAAGGGGGCAGTAAATGAATGGTGGGTTAGGGAAGTGGAACAAACATTGATTTCAATCTTAAAATGGTGCTTTTGGAAAGCAATAAATGTGTGTGGAAGGGTCCTGGAATCTGTTCCAACATATCCCTTTCCAAGGAAAGAAAAATAGCCAGCCAATTGTCATTTGAATCTATTTGAAAGAGTGAATGTAACAGATAATGCAGTCAACAAAAGGTCTGGTAGAGAATGACTGATCATGCCCGTCTTAAAAGCAATGATTTTAACTGAGACTACAGCAAACACAACATGTGAGTGTAAACAGGCGTATCAGCATGTCATGTGACTACATTCCACAGAAATAATAAGCACTCCCACAGTAGGTAAAAATAAAAATAATTCTGTTGGAAAAGATGACAGAGTTCCCATAACAATGCAGCAATAACATAATATATAAATACAGGGAGTCGGGCACTAGCGCAGTGGGTTAAGCACATGTGGTGCAAAGCCCAAGGGCCTGATTAAGGATCCCGGTTCGAGCCCCCAGCTCCCCACCTGCAGGGGAGTCACTTCACAGGCAGTGAAGCAGGTCTGCAGGTGTCTGTCTTTCTCTCCTCCTCTCTGTCTTCCCCTTCTCTCTCCATTTCTCTCTGTCCTATCTAACAATGACAACATTAATAACAACAACAATAAAACAACAAGGGCAACAAAAGGGAAGATAAGTAAGTACATAAATTAAAAAATTATAAATATAAAACCTCACACATCTCTGCGCCATCCCAATCCTTTCTCTGTTGTATATATCAGTGAGACACTGTTTTAAGAGTGTAGCTCTCTTTTCATAGGACCCACATCTACCCTCAGCAACCTTTTCAGTCCAATACTGTAAGTCACTATACCAATCAGTCGCTGAGCGAGTTTTTCCCACCTTCTGCACCCCAGAAAGAATATGGGTCCATGCTCCCAGAGGGATAAAGAATACGGAAGCTTCCAATGGAGGGGATGGGACACAGAACTCTGGTGGTGGGAACTGTGTGGAACTGTACCCCTTGATCTTACAATCTTGTTCATCATTATTCAATCACTAATAAAAAAAAACTTAAGTAAGTTTTTGAAATCTTTTTTTCTTTTTTAAAAATGTATTTATTGGGGGACTAATGGTTTACAGTTGGCAGTAAAATACAACAGTTAGTACATGCATAACATTTCCCAGTTTCTGACATAATAATTCAACCCCCACAGAGGTCCTCTTCTGCCATCATGTTCCAGGACCTGAGCTCTCTCCCTACCTACTTCAGTTGAAAGTCATTTTTAAGGAAGCCGGGCAGTGACACAGCAGGTTAAGCACACATGGTGTGAAGCAAGGGCCAGCCTAAGGATCCCAGTTCGAGCCCCCAGCTCCCCACCAGCAGGGGATTCACTTCACAAGCAGAAAAGCAGGTCTGCAGGTGTCTGTCTTTCTCTCCCCCTGTTTTCCCCTCCTCTCTCCATTTCTCTCTGTCCTATCTAACAACAATGACAGCAATGCCAACAACAATAATAATAATAACGATAAACAACAAGGGCAACAAAAGGGGAAAAATAAAAAAATAATAAAAATAAATTCCTGCCAGCTTCTATGAAGCCAACATCACCCTGATACCAAAAGCAGACAGGGACACAACCAAAAAAGAAAACTACAGACCAATATCTCTGATGAACATAGATGCGAAAATATTGAACAAAATTCTAGCCAAGCGGATACAGCAGTATATCAAAAAGATTGTTCATCATGACCAAGTGGGGTTTATCCCAGGCATGCAAGGTTTGTTTAATATACGTAAATCAATCAATGCGATCCACCACATCAACAAAAGCAAGACCAAAAACCACATGGTCATATCAATAGATGCAGAGAAAGCCTTTGACAAAATACAACATCCCTTTATGATCAAAACACTACAAAAAATGGGAATAGATGGAAAATTCCTGAAGATAGTGAAGTCTATATATAGCAAACCCACAGCCAACATCATACTCAATGGTGAAAAACTGGAAGCATTTCCCCTCAGATCAGGTACTAGACAGGGATGCCCACTATCACCATTACTATTCAACATAGTGTTGGAAGTTCTTGCCATAGCAATCAGGCAGGAGCAAGGAATTAAAGGGATACAGATTGGAAGAGAAGAAGTCAAACTCTCCTTATTTGCAGATGACATGATAGTATACATGGAAAAACCTAAGGAATCCAGCAAGAAGCTTTTGGAAATCATCAGGCAATACAGTAATGTGTCAGGCTATAAAATTAACATTCAAAAGTCAGTGGCATTCCTCTATGCAAACACTAAGTTAGAAGAAATTGAAATCCAGAAATCAGTTCCTTTTTCTATAGCAACAAAAACAATAAAATATCTAGGAGTAAACCTAACCAAAGAAGTGAAAGACTTGTATACTGAAAATTATGAGTCACTACTCAAAGAAATTGAAAAAGACACAAAGAAGTGGAAAGATATTCCATGTTCATGGGTTGGAAGAATTAACATCATCAAAATGAATATATTACCCAGAGCCATCTACAAATTTAATGCTATCCCCATCAAGATCCCAAGCACATTTTTTAGGAGAATAGAAAAAAATGCTACAAATGTTTATCTGGAACCAGAAAAGACCTAGAATTGCCAAAACAATCTTGAGAAAAAAGAACAGAACCAGAGGCATCACACTCCCAGATCTCAAACTGTATTATAGGGCCATTGTCATCAAAACTGCTTGGTACTGGAACATGAACAGACACACTGACCAGTGGAATAGAATTGAGAGCCCAGAAATGAGGCCCCACACGTATGGACATCTAATCTTTGACAAAGGGGCCCAGACTATTACATGGAGAAAGCAGAGTCTCTTTAACAAATGGTGTTGGAAACAATGGGTTGAAACATGCAGAAGAATGAAACTGAATCACTGTATTTCACCAAATACAAAAGTCAATTCCAAGTGGATCAAGGACTTGGATGTTAGACCAGAAACTATCAGATACTTAGAGGAAAATATTGGCAGAACTTTTTTCCGCATACATTTTAAAGACATCTTCAATGAAACGAATCCAATTACAAGGAAGACTAAGGCAAATATAAACCTATGGGACTACATCAAATTAAAAAGCTTCTTCACAGCAAAAGAAACCACTACCCAAACCAAGAGACCCCTCACAGAATGGGAGAAGATCTTTACATGCCATACATCAGATAAGAGTTTAATAACCAACATATATAAAGAGCTTGCCAGACTCAACAACAAGACAACAAATAACCCCATCCAAAAATGGGGGGAGGACTTGGACAGAATATTCACCACAGAAGAGATCCAAAAGGCCAAGAAACACATGAAAAAATGCTCCAAATCTCTGATTGTCAGAGAAATGCAAATCAAGACAACAATGAGATATCACTACACTCCTGTGAGAATGTCATACATCAGAAAAAGTAACAGCAGCAAATGCTGGAGAGGGTGTGGGGTCAAAGGAACCCTCCTGCACTGCTGGTGGGAATGTCAATTGGTCCAACCTCTGTGGAGAACAGTCTGGAGAACTCTCAGAAGGCTAGAAATGGACCTACCCTATGACCCTGCAATTCCCCTCCTGGGGATATATCCTAAGGAACCCAACACATCTATCCAAAAAGATCTGTATACACATATGTTCTTGGCAGCATAATTTGTAATAGCCAAAACCTGGAAGCAACCCAGGTGTCCAACAACAGATGAGTGGCTGAGCAAGTTGTGGTATATATATACAATGGAATACTACTCAGCTTTTAATTTTAAGCAGAACAGGGGCATATTCTTGTTCTGCATTACACCATGTAGCTGTCAGCATTGCCATACTGTGGCGAGTAAAACCTGGCAAAGAATTAACGTTTTCTCTTGGGATTTCCTGCTTAGTTTTGGTGTCTAGGGGCCAATGGGGATTAACTTTGCATATTTCTGCTTAGTCTTCTTGCATTTGGGAATTTGAGACCAATTAAGCGACAGAAGGAATTACCTCTACGTGTTAGCTATGCTGATAGAATGTTCACAATCACTCTCAGGCCGAAGTTGAAAAACAAGATTAGAAAAGAAAACACAAGTCGAACCTGAAATGGAATTGGAGTATTACACCAAAGTAAAAGACTCTGGGGTGGGTGGGTGGGTGGGGAGAATACAGGTCCATGAAAAATGATGAATGAAATAGTGGGGGTTGTATTGTTAAATGGGAATCTGGGGAATGTTATGCATGTACAAACTATCGTATTTACTGTTGAATGTAAAGCATTAATTCCCCAATAAATAAATAAATAAATAAATAAATTTTTAAAAAGTGAAAGTCATTTTTAATGGAAGACCAGCCAATAACTTCTAATTTTGGAATGGTGTTGAAGATTCCTCTAGAACAATATGTAAATGTTTTTACAAGAAAATCTGTTAGGACTGTTTCTCTCTCTCTCTCTCTCTCTCTCTCTCTCTCTTCTTTCTTCTGTCTTTCTATGAACAAGTGTCTAGCACTGAGGGCTTAGCACACGTCAGGCATCATGTAAGATGCTGGAAACACAGTGGTGCTAAGGACGTGGCAGGCAAGTGCCGGGGTTCATCATGTCTTCCAAGTGCCTCTGGAAAGCCCTTTAATTGTGATATAAGGCTACACAGACCTAGGTGTAGTCCAAAATTCTGTAACTTTCAAATCCACCATTCCAGTCCATACTTTATCTTCTTGCCTGGGCTGTCACAGAAACCATCTTAATATATCCCGATATTTCCTTTGATTCCACCTCAATCACTCTCCACACTGAAGGCAGAGCAGTTTCAAAACAGGTGATATGTTTCCCTGCTTAAAATTCTCCACTGGATTTGATCTGCTCTTAGTACAAAAAACCATACCCCTCCCCCCACCCCGCTAAAAAAATAATGCCTTCCAGGCAGGGGTAGGTAGCATAATGGTTATGCAAAGAGACTCTCATGCCTGAGACTCCAAAGTCCCAGGTTCAATTCCCCCACACCACCATCAGCCAGAGCTGAGCAGGGCTCTGGTTAAAAAAAAAAAAATCAAAAGTGAAAAATCAAAAAGCCTTCCAGGTGTCAGTACGACTCTTCGCACACCTTGTTCATTCAGCTTCTTCTCTTGGTCCTCTCTTCCTATCTCTCTGTGATTCAACCATTCAACCAAGCTTCCCTCATGTCTCGAATTATTCTAGTCCTTCTGCCTTTTGAATTTGTCATGTTGCAATGTAACTGGAATGTTCTCTCCTCACTTATCCTAATAAACTCTAAGTCGCCTTTCAAATACCAGCTCAGAAGTCACATTCTCAGATAATCCTTTCCTGATTATCTGCTACGCTGTCAGACCCAATTCAATTAATCTCATGATACCATGGACCCTTTTCTCATCACATTTTGATTATACATTATATGAGCTTAACTATTTGGTAAATGTCATCCTGTCGAACTATAAACTCAATGGCTATATAATGAATATAGGTAAATTGTCTACTTTGTGTGTGTGTGTGTGTGTGTGTGTGTTCATCTGTGTGTGAACCCATTTGTGTGGTATGTTGGGCACACAGAAGATGTTCCAAACATTAAGCCAGAAGTAAACTATTAGCGAAATAGGTAATTGAATGAATAAAGAAAGCTTACGGTGTACTAAGGGATAGAAATATATGGCTGGACAAACAGAACTCAGTATGCTGAGCACCATAAAAAGACAAGTTCAGCATGCTCTGAATAACCATAGGCAGGGGATGTCACTTCAGTTGAGAAAGGCTACTACAGTAAAGCGGAAACGCAGTCATGTGATTTGGTCACAAAGGGCCCATTTACAGCAATGGAGTCATTTCCCATTTCTGCCCCTTGAAGGGCTCTGCCTACTCAAACATAAGTGTCTACAGAAGATACAACTGTGAAGGGAGATATTTTAAAACCTGAATACTGATGGTTGCGAAAGAGAGACTAAAATTACTTCAGTTAGTACCTCTGTCTTTATTCGAAGTGACAGTACAGAGCTCAGGTAACTAAGACAGAGAAAGAGAGAGAGAGAGAGAGAGAGAGAGAGAAGAGTAGGTCAACCAATGATGGAAATCCAGACAGTGGCCAAGATGACAGACCCAGACTCAAAGCCAGGGCACAATTCCCCTTTAATTGTTCATAACTGTAGAAGATTGTGAGGATGGTGAATGATTCTATTTCTGACTCAGCACCAATTCTAGGCATCGAATGTGTGTATTCACAAAAATGCCTTATAGATACAAAATAATTAGTGACCACTTTACATTATTAGTAATGCCATTTTATTTTTTAAATATGATTTTCTTTCTTATGATAAAGACACAGATGGAGGAGAGAGAGAAAGAGAGAGAGAGAGAGAGAGAGAGAGAGAGAGACATCTGCAGCATGATCTGACTTCTCAAAAAGTTTCCTACCCTGAAGGTGGGGACCAGGGCACCACCCAGGCCCAATCCAGTCATTTTCAGGTAATCCTTAGAGTTGGCAGTATGAAGTCTCAAATGATTTTAGTTGCTGTTGAACATGTCTTTGTACACATACAAATTCACAGTACTATGAGGTGATCATGTTCTTCAGATGCACGCCGGTTAGGTGGTCATGCTTAATGACATGTGTTCCCAATAGAAGGTGAGATGCATGTCAGTCAGAAGCAAACCTGTACCCTCCTCACCTACTTCCTATTACAGTTCTCTCACTCACTCCAAAGCTAACCTTATCAAAGCAAGGACTGCAAAAGCTGAATAAGGGCAAGAGACTGGCAGACTTTAACAATGACTCTTTAGTCACTATCAGGCCACCCCATCAGCTGGGGCCCTATTCAGAGAGTCCTGAGATTCCCAAACAGACATGATGGGCCTAGACTTGGAATAAATCCCTCTCTCCACTGTTACCGGTCATTTCTATCAGGAACAACACAATAGACCCCTTTGTGGGCCCCCAAAGGACCTTGCCCTCAACTTGGATCAAAAATGGTAGAGAATGTTCCATCCTCTGAAGGGAGGCTGGACAGCATACTCTATGCTCCACCTGAGGAAGATGGGTCCTCTTACTGGGGCAGCTTGGAACATTCCTACTCATGACCACATAATGTGAGCTCAGATCTACAGAGATGCAGAGGTCACATAGGCTCCTAAGCTAATTATGTGCCTCAGATCATATCAAATCGATGGGATTTACAGTCAATAATATTTATACACCTTCCCCATATTAGGGAGCTACTCTCTTACCTGATCCAGCTTTCTGGTCTTTTTTTCAGCCATGACATCATCTCCCCAGACAATAACTAGGATCCACTGGCATATCAGATTTAAGGCTCAGGGACAAAAAGAAAAGAGAAAAAAACAAACAAAAAAAAACTAGTAAAGCCACAGGCCCTTTGGAATTTAACTAAAATATGCCTACTAGCTATCTACAAAATGGAGGATCCCCCCAACACTTCATCTGCACTATTCCAGCCTTTAGGTCCATGATTGGTCAACAATTTGTTTGGCTTTGTATGTTAACTCTCTTTTCAGCCACCAGGTTCCAGATTCCACCATGATGCCAACCAGACTTCCCTGGACAGACAACCCCACCAATGTGTCCTGGATCCCCACTTCCCCAGAGCCCTGCCCCACTAGGGAAAGAGAGAGACAGGCTGGGAGTATGGATCCGCCAGTCATCCCCATGTTCAGCGGGGAAGCAATGACAGAAGCCAGACCTTCCACCTTCTGCATCCCACAATGACCCTGGGTCTGTACTCCCAGAGGGATAAAGAATAGGAAAGCTATCAGGGGAGGGGATGGGTTACGGAGTTTATGGTGGTGGGAATTGTGCAAAGCTGTACCCCTCTTATCATATGGTTTTGTCAAGCTTTCCATTTTATAAATAAAAAAGTTAAAAAAAAATAACGGAAGTCGGGCGGTAGAGCAGCGGGTTAAGCGCACGTGGCGCAAAGCCCAAGGACAGGCTTAAGGATCCCAGTTTGAGCCCCCAGCTCTCCACCTGCAGGGGAGTCACTTCACAGGCGGTGAAGCAGGTCTGCAGGTGTCTGTCTTTCTCTCCCCCGTCTTTGTCTTTCCCTCCTCTCTCCATTTCTCTCTGTCCTATCCAACAACGATGACATCAATCACAACAAGAATAACTACAACAATTAAAAAAAAAACAAGGGCAATAAACTGGAATAAATATTTTTTTAAAAAAAGAAGCCAACCTATAGGCAGATTATAGCTTCCAGCATGATGCAGCTCTGGAATGCAAGAGCCAAAATCCCTCCTTCTGTCATTAGACGTTGCTGCATGGGGACTGAGGGAACCAGCTTGAGAAACCTGTTCTCCCTACCCTCAAAAAAGGAAGCTGGAAAAGCTGTTCAGTAATGTCATGCTGTCCTGGGCATGTGAGAACCTGTCCCAGAAGCCTCCAGTTCCTCCTTACCCTCTACAAAAAGAAGCAAATAGCATCAGTGACCACAGGTCCCCTGTAAGTTCAACATTACCTGCTCGCTCCCTGAAGTGTTTTGCCTCCTCTTTTAAAGTTCTAGGAAATACCTTAGCTACCATTAGAAACTGTGTTTAGTTGACAGTTTTTCTTGCTCTATGAAAAGTTACACTTTGGAGGAGACAGCATAGTGGTTCTGTAAAGAGACTCTTATGCCTGAAGCTCCAAAGTCCCAGGTTCAACCCTCAGTACCACCAAAAGTCAGAGATGAACAGTGCTCTGGTAAACACAAAAGCAAAGATTTAAATGAAATAAATAAATAAAAATTTAAAAAAGGAAAAACAATACTTGTCTTGATTTAATATTTGCAATTTGATATTTTAGGATACATCAGATTACCAAACTCATCTTGGTGAAATCATCTGACACATAAGACATTTTTTCTTTGGTTTTAAAAAGAGGTGATTATTACCGGCGTAAGGATCCCAGTTCGAGCCCCTGGCTTCCCACCTGCAGGGGAGTCACTTCACAGGCGGTGAAGCAGGTCTGCAGGTGTCTGTCTTTCTCTCCCCCTCTCTGTCTTCCCCTCCTCTCTCCATTTCTCTCTGTCCTATCCAACAACAATGACATCAATAACGACAACAATAACCACAACAATGTTAAACAACAAGGGCAACAAAAGGGAAAATAAATAAAGATTAAAAAATTTAAAAAGAGGTGATTATTAATAACAAATAATAAATTATTTATAATAATTAAATTATGATTAATAAGTTACCCAATATGTGGCAACTAAATGCAGTGTCACAGTGAAGTCCGGGAGGTTAATAGAAATAGATTTGTATGGGGAGTCGGGCGGTAGTGCAGCGGGCTAAGTGCACGCGGCACAAAGCGCCAGGACTGGTGTAAGGATCCCGGTTCGAGCCCCCGGCTCCCCACCTACAGGGGAGTTGCTTCACAGGCACTGAAGCAGGTCTGCAGGTGTCTGTCTTTCTCTCCCCCTCTCTGTCTTCCCCTCCTCTCTCCATTTCTCTCTAGCCTATCCAACAAAGACAACATCAATAACAACAACAACATTAACTACAACAATAAAACAAGGGCAACAAAAGGGAAAATAAATAAATATTAAAAAAAAAAAGAAATAGGTCTGTATGGGGCCCTGGAAGAGGCACACCTGGTTGAGCACACTTAACACTAAATGTAGGAACCCGCACAAGGATCAGGGTTCGAGCCTCCACTCCCCACCTGCGGGGGGGGGGGGGGTCTGCTTCACAAGCAGTGAATCAGGTCTGCAGGTGTCTCTCTTTCTCTTCTTCCTCTCTCTCTCCCCTTCCTCTCTCAATTTCTCTCTATCCTATCCAATAAAGTGGAAAAAATAGCCTCTGGGAACAGTGGCTTTTAGTGCTGGCACCGAGCTCCACCAATAACCTGGGAGACAAAAAAAAAAAAAAGATGTGTATTCTGAATAACCACTGGTTCTGATCCATTTCGCTCTGTTCTTACTGTAAGGCTTTGTGTAGATGTCCTACTGGGGTCACAGTGGCAGCAGGCAGGGTTCTAACTACCTTGGGCGGATCTGTTGGAAATAGTATGAGTAAGATTTGTAGACTTTTTAAGGCACTAAATGTATTAGGCATTACTATCTAGTAATTAAGTAAATAAATTCTCTACATACATCTTTATATTTTAGATTTTATATTTATATCTACATACATCTTTATATTTTAGACTTATTCTTGGTTGGAAGTGCTAGGGATCTTGATAAAATGAACTGTGTGCAAAAACCAGAGCTGAGCACCTCTCGATCCACCCTCCATCTCTCCCTCCATCTCTCCCTCCATCTCTCCATCTCTCCCTCCATCTCTCCCTCCATCTCTCCCTCCATCTCTCCATCTCTCCCTCCATCTCTCCCTCCATCTCTCCCTCCATCTCTCCCTCCATCTCTCCCTCCATCTCTCCCTCCATCTCTCCCTCCATCTCTCCCTCCATCTCTCCCTCCATCTCTCCCTCCATCTCTCCATCTCTCCCTCCATCTCTCCCTCCATCTCTCCCTCCATCTCTCCCTCCATCTCTCCCTCCATCTCTCCCTCCATCTCTCCCTCCATCTCTCCCTCCATCTCTCCCTCCATCTCTCCATCTCTCCCTCCATCTCTCCCTCCATCTCTCCCTCCATCTCTCCATCTCTCCCTCCATCTCTCCCTCCATCTCTCCCTCCATCTCTCCCTCCATCTCTCCCTCCATCTCTCCCTCCATCTCTCCCTCCATCTCTCCCTCCATCTCTCTCTCCATCTCTCTCCATCTCTTTCTATCTCCCTCCATCTCTTTCTCTCTTTATCTCTCTCCATTTCTCTCTCCATCTCTCTCTCCATCTCTCTCTCCATCTCTCTCTCCATCTCTCCACTCTCTGCACCTTTCTCTCTCCACCTTTCTCTATCTCTGTCCATCTCTCTCTATCTCTTTTCATCTCTTTCTTGATCTCTCTCTCCATCTCTCTCCATCTCTCTCACCTCTCCATCTCCTTTATTAAAATAAAGTATATATATTTAAAATATTTATTTATTTTCTTTTGTTGTCCTTGTTTTATCATTGTTGTGGTTATTATTGTTGTTATTGACGTCCTTGTTGTTGGATAGGACAGAGAGAAATGACGAAAGGAGGGGAAGACAGAGAGGGGGAGAGAAAGACAAACACTTGCACACCTGCTTCATTACTTGAGAAGTGACTCCTCTGCAGGCGCGGAGCCGAGGGCTCAAACTAAGATCCTTGGCCGGCCCTTGAGCTCTGCACCACGTGCGCTTAACCCGCTGCGCTACCACCTGAACCCCATAAAATTTATTTTTAAGAAGACAGGTAAACTGATCTGAAAGAGATGAAGAGCATCATTCTGGCTCATGCAGTGCTGGGAATCAAACTATTTTCTGTACCTGCCCAAACTCAGGTGCCTCCTTTAAAGAACACCAGCAGTGCTACTCCTTTGCAATCAGATAATGTCATCCCTCCAGCCAGAGGCCCTGCAGGAACTTTGAGACGACCCATCAAACTCACAGGTGTGTTGCAGGCTTCATTTTTTATTTTATTTTATTTTTTTTAGGAAAACGCCTCCATCGGACACCAGACCAGCTATCTGTTTGAAGTAGACCACAGTGTTCAACATAAGATTGTGCTAAGTCTTAATAGCTTTACAAGTTCTAGTTTTCAACCTCATCATGATTAAAATCGAGCGCGGTGTGAAAATCAATGTGGAAGAGCCAAGCTGTTTCCAGTGCTGGAGAAGCTGGGCAGTGCTCACTGTTTGCATACATCCCGAGAGTAAGTACTCAGAGTTACTTAAAAATACTGACGCAAAATAACGCACATGGACGACATGCTTGATGTGCCAGGAGCACAAGCCAGATTCAAACCTGATCCCACGGCACTGAAGCTTCCTCTCTCTGTGTCTCTCTGTCTCTGTCTCTCTAGCTAAAAACGTTTATCTGGTAACGCCCCAGAGTGCAAAACTTTTGGCAGGAGACCCAGTGCTGTATGGTGGAGGTGAAGGATGGTTTGGTGGTGGGGGGAGGGTATCTGTTTAATATTAAAGTTTAATATTTAAGGCATTTAATGTATGATACTTCACTTTTTATTTTTATATTTATTTGTAATTCATATTTTAATATCTAAGGCATGCTTAAAAAATTGGAAACAAACATACTATACTGAAAAAATCATCTCCAGAAGACAAATGTCAGAGAAAACATGAAATTTTCTCACTCCTAGTGGGGTGATGTGTGATGGACCCATGACAACCACAATCCTGCAAATTGACATTTATTTCCTCAATAAAATGTTCTTTAAAAAAAGAAAGAAAAAGAAAAGAAAGAAAAAGAAATAAAGAAAGGAAGGGAGAAAGGAAGAGAGACAGAGAGAGAGACAGAGAGGGAAGAAAGAAAAGCGATGTGTAGAGCACCGCACTTTGGGAATGACAGTTTATTGGAGAGTTACTTTTCGTTTTATGTCAGAGTACAATTCTGTGACTTCACAGTGAATGACTTACACTGCTCAGTGGCCCAGCACGGCTTGTTCACAGCGGTGTTGTGTCTGTATTTTGCGGTCTTAATGCTTTCCGGCAGGAAACATTTTTTCCCACTGAGATGAGTTTTCAGACCTTTAGCAGACCCGACCATCACCACTCATGTCTTTGCCTAGATCCACCAGCGCCCTCTGTTGGATAGATTTCAGCAAGTGTCCTCAGAGTTCCGCCTAAAGCCTGGAGTTAATCTTCATTCAAGTGGTTTGGCCTAAATAATCCGGTCCCCTTTTCCTTGGGGTGTTGAAAATGGTGACTGCAGACGTTGGCTGTGTCATGAAGATGCTTCAAATAGCACAACAGGCATCTGACCCTTTCGTTAACTTGGGAGTGTGTTTCAATTTACAAGCTGACTCAGGCTCACGTTTTTTTTTTTAATATATATTTTTAATTTTATTTATTGATTCATGAGAAATGATAGGGAGAGAGAGAAAGAACCAGACATCACTCTGGTACATGTGCTGCTGGGGATTGAACTCAGGACCTCATGCTTGAGAGTCCAATGCCTTATCCACTGTGCCACCTCCTGGACTACACACTCACACTTTTAAACACCCCTTCTTTTTGATTAATTCAGCCTACCTTTTCTGGTCTTTGTCTTTTATGCCTTAGCCTAGTCACCCAAAGAAATAGCATTTCTTCACCTCGGTTAACCAGACATCGGCTGGGAGGCGGTTGTCTCATTATGTTAATTATTTAATAAATATTAATAACTATTAAAAACACACTATATATCCAGAGGTCTGGCAGGTACTAAGGATATAAAAACTACCAAAATAATTTGATAAAGTTATAGAAATGGGACCTTGTACTCACATCTGTCCTGCTGAGATATGGAAGTTCTAATAGGAACTTAGTAAGAGACCAAATATTCCCAGTTTCCTGGGATTCACAACCTCCAGTGAGTAGCCAAATCCCAGGCTGAAAGGAAAGTGCCTGTCCCTCAAAATACAAGCTTCTCAACCTACCACAGAAGATAGTAGCTCATGGCAGCATTAGTTGAAAAACAGCCTTTCAATAGCAGCAGGTTCATCCCTTACACTAATATTCTGAATAATTTCTGCTCTGTATATTCACACTACTTCTGAATCAATCCACTGAATTGCCATTTACAAAGCATTTTCTTATATTCAAAAGGTGCTGAGAAAACCTAAAACTATAAATACAAATGTGCATTGTGTGAGCCAAGATACATAAGCACTAGAGAGGCCAAGCCCCTTTTTTTGGACACGGCAGAAGGAATCTAGGGTGCATGCAAGGAGAGACTTGACAACCACAGGGGAACCTTAAACCAAAGGAAAGATGCTTATTAATGAAATCGATCAGAAAGTCAGGTGATCTTAAAAAAAAAAAAAGCATAAAAATGTAGAACCACAGGATTCAAAATCCACCCAAGTATATGTGCACGTATGTGGTTATTCCAAGAAAACTGATCTATATGTCCCATTAATCAAAGTTGCCTTTATTTATTTTTTAATTATTTATTTATTCCCTTTTGTTGTCCTTGTTGTTTTATTGTTGTAGTTATTATTGATTGCCGTTGTTGTTAGATAGGACAGAGAGAAATGGAGAGAGGCGGGAAAGACAGAGAGGGGGAGAGAAAGACAGACACCTGCAGACCTGCTTCAACGCCTGTGAAGCGACTCCCCTGCAGGTGGGGAGCCAGGGGCTCAAACCGGGATCCTCAAGTTGGTCCTTGAGCTTTGCGCCACGTGCGCTTAACCTACTGCACTACCAGCCGACTCCCAAAGTTGCCTTTATTTTATTTAAATATGATCTCTACAGGAGAAAATATATGTGTGTGTGTGTGGGGATTCAGGTCCTGGAACATGATGGCAATGGGGGTTATATTGTTATGTGGAAAACTGGGAAATGTTGCGCATGTACAAACTACTGCGTTTTATTTATTTATTTTTTATTTAAGAAAGGATAAATTAACAAAACCATAGGGTAGGAGGGGTACAACTCCACACAATTCCCACCACCCAATCTCCATCTCCCATCCCCTCCCCTGATAGCTTTCCTAGTCTTTATCCCTCTGGCAGTATGGACTCAGGGTCATTGCAGAAGGTGGAAGGTCTGGCTTCTGTAATTGCTTCCCCGCTGAACATGGGTGTTGACTGGTCGATCCATACTCCCAGCCTGTCTCTCTCTTTCCCTAGTAGGGTGGGTCTCTGGGGAAGCAGAGCTCCAAGGCACATTGGTGGGGTCAAATTACTGTGTTTTATTGTCGACTGTCAGGAGTTAGTCCCCCAATAAAGAAATGGAAAACAAAATTTTGAGGACCACAGTGGTTTACCTGTAGGGCTGCTTCTGTGAATAAAGTACCGCATCAAACACTCTTTCTCATTGAGGGGACCAGGCACAGGCCCTGCCTATCCTTAAACAGCAGTTAGTTTCCAGTTCCCTTCCAGACGAAGGCTCATTCAATCAGCACAATGATATGCCCCTGTGGGAACTAGGGCACCTCAGCCTCTTGGTATTACAAAGGCTGTCTCCCGCAGCTGCGGGGTATTTACTCCATTGCCAAGTATAACCTCCACGTGACCTTCTGTGGCCTCTTCCTTACTCAGACTGATTTTTATATGACTAATAAATTGCTGTCTGTCTCCTCAGCCAGTGTTGGCGGTTGTGTGTTTGGCCACCCCACCCTTGATGTAAATCTCTCTCTTGCTAGGGACAGAAAGAGAAGACAGTGTGTGTGTCCCCCATGAATTCTTGTATAACACCACACACTTCTCAATCTTTCCTTTTCCAGGGATTCCCATCTTTGTCACAAAAGTCACTGCCCGTGTGGAGCTAGCAAATAATTCAAGAATATGAAGATGTTGGAACAGATGTGCTTTTCAGCTTAGTGGAGATCTTGTGTGTGTGTGTGCCTCCAGGGTTATTGCTAGGACTCAGTGCCAGCACTGCGAATCCACTGCTCCTGGAGGCTATTTTCCCCCCATTTTTTCTGCCCTTGTTGTTACTATTATTGTTATTGTTGTTATGAATGCCACTGTTGTTGGATAGGACAGAGAGAAACAGAGAGAGGAAGGAAAGACAGAGAGGGGGAGAGAAAGCCAGACACCTGCAGACCTGCTTCACCGCCTGTGAAGCGACTCCCCTGCAGGTGGGGAGCCGGGGGCTGGAACCGGGATCCTTACTCCTGTCCTTGTGCTTTGCGCCACCTGCACTTAAACCATTGTGCTACCGCCCGACTCCCAGTGTAGATCTTATAATGACTGTTGACGGATGAGTGGAACTAGTTCTCAGGATGCCCTTGGTGAGAATTCAGAGTGGCAGGTAGCTCTGGAGTTTCATTACTATAGTTTAAGAGGAGACAGAATCGTGTGGCTTCTCAGCAGTCATCCTTGGAAACAGGATAACCAAAGCTATGGTGCCCCTGATGAAAATGAAGATGTTGCGTGGTGGGACAGCTCACCCCAATAATGTGCGGCTTTGTGCTACGTCGTAGATGCCAGCCGGGTTCAAGTCTGGCTCCCTCTGCATTCCAAGACCCTTCAGTGCTGCACTCTCTCTTTCATCTCTCTCTGACTCTATGCCTCTCCATCCATCTCTAAGTTTAAAAAAATAAATAATGATAAATGTCATGTGAATTCATAAGTTGGGGGTTGGAGAGAGAGAATGGAAAAGAGAGAAGAAGAACCAGAGACTTGCTCCAGCTCCGGTGTTAGACACTGAACTTATGACCTCACGTATGTAAACTCTATGCTCTACCCATGTGCCGCCTGACTGGTCGCCACAGATGGTACCCTTAACTCTCATTGGTGATCTAATTTGTTCAATGCTAACCTTACCTGCCAGATAATATATTTATTTTATTTTATTTTATTTTATTTTATTTTATTTTTCCTCCAGGGTTATTGCTGGGCTCGGTGCCTGCACCATGAATCCACCGCTCCTGGAGGCCATTTTTTCCCCCTTTTGTTACCCTTGTTGTTGTAGCCTCGTTGTGGTTATTATTATTGCCACTGTTTATGTCGTTTGTTGTTGGATAGGACAGAGAGAAATGGAGAGAGGAGGGGAAGACAGAGAGGGGGAGAGAAAGACAGACACCTGCAGACCTGCTTCACCGCCTGTGCAGCGACCCCCCTGCAGGTGGGGAGCCGGGGGCTCCAACCAGGATCCTGACGCCGGTCCTTGCGCTTTGTGCCACATGCGCTTAACCCACTGCGCCACCGCCCGATCCCCACCAGATAATATTTTTAAACTGACCAAGTGAGTGTTAGATCTTTACTTTGTACCTGCTGCACCTGAAATAACTAAGTTAATAAGCAGTTCACGTGCTATAGATTGACATAGAAGGATGATTCATAAAGACTGAAATACTTAAAAACTGTCCAGTCGGACTGTCAACCTCTCGCCAAGTTAATGGGTGTGAAAGTGAGGTTCCGTAACTTGTCTTTGGCGAGTGTCGGGTGTCAGCAGGGAGGCTTCCTAATTTTTAGCTCAGCTTTCTTTCACCCCCTTCCTCGACACATACAACGAATAGAAACTGACTCAATAACTTGGCCAGATTCCTAATGTGGTAGTTCAGCATATTTATCTAATGGCGATGCCATACATTAAGAAGGCAGAGTT
Source organism: Erinaceus europaeus (assembly GCF_950295315.1). Classification (NCBI taxonomy): domain Eukaryota; kingdom Metazoa; phylum Chordata; class Mammalia; order Eulipotyphla; family Erinaceidae; genus Erinaceus; species Erinaceus europaeus. The sequence goes on from NC_080175.1 coordinate 97,029,047, forward strand.
TTTGTGTTACTCTGGGTCAAAGACCATTTCTTGGAAAATCTAAAGAAAGTAGTAAGAAGTCTCCAGAAACGGAACATCTACAAATGAACTGATCAATAACACTATTTAAGTCCTTCTAAACTTAACAGATATAAATGGAGCTATGAATAATTTCCAGGGAGGCAGTGATTACATAAAATGTCACATTTTCATCGAGCATACCAGAACAGGATTTTACTTGTACACTTATCTTCATGCACTTGACAGCTCAAACTGAAAATGAGAATAATCTACTAGAAGCATGAGATACAACCCAAAACTGAGCAGAAAATAGAGCCCTAAAGAAAAAAACAGACCTCAGAAGTAATATCTGTTCTAGAAGAAGCATTCACATTTGAGAAGCTACGGATACTATTGTTCTTTCTGGAGTTAGACTAGACCAGACCAACTATTATACAAAGTGAAGCCTGACAGCTAAGTAGATGCAAATGCATGCACAGATATGTATTTATGCCCATGCATATGTACATAAAACATACACCTTTCTAAAAATATGTATCCAAGAATGTATCTCTAAATTATAGCAACAGGATAGGAAAAGAATATGCATTGCATAGAGGCTTGGTGTATCCTGCCATCTCCAGAAAATGTAGAAAAATAAAGTTGATAAACAATCATTTTCTGTCATGTAGATATTTTCTTTTCTTCTTTTTTAAATCTACAGTGTATTCTGGAATTCTTCCCTTTGTAGAATTTTTCTTTAAAAATTAACATGTAACTGGGAGTCGGGCAGTAGCGCAGCGGGTTAAGCGCACGGAGCACAAAACTCAAGGACCACCGAAAGGATCCCGGTTCCAGCCCCGGGCTCCCCACGTGCAGGGCTTCACAAGCAGTGAAGCAGGTCTGCAGGTGTCTTTCTCTCCCCCTTTCTGTTTCCCCCTCCTCTCTCCATTTCTCTCTGTCCTATCTAACAACGACGACATCAGTAACAACAATAATTACAATAAGGGCAACAAAAAGTGAAAATAAAAAAATGAATATTTTTTTTAATTAACGTGTAACTTACACAATGCTAAAATCATGAAAATACTAATTCTGCTCAAAGAAATTTCCATGAAGGACAGGTATTATTAAAAAGGTTTTGTTGAAATTCCAGTTAAGAAAATGAGAGTAATTGTATATACCCTCAGACCAAATGAAATTTCACCTTGGAAAACTAGGCACAGTGAAGAAAATGATTGATTGGCCAGGCCTCCACAAGTGGGAGACTTTCTCAGCCAAATTTTAGTGACAGCCAAAAAGACTAGGCCATTTCCAAAAAAACGAACTCAAGAATTAATGGTGATTTATTACTCAGGGACCTGACATTAATTAAAGCAAATTTAGCAGTATCCTTATCACTTCAAGTTGATGTTATTACAGTTGGCCGGGAAAGACTACAAATTACTCAGACAAGTACTGCCAGTCAATCATGCCCTCCAGAAACCCATGAGAGAAGATTCTGGAACTTTAGAATCCCCAAATTAAATTGTGTTGGCTGTCGGCGGAGTGCTAGGCTAACTGCCCTCTTGATCTTGGCCCTTTCCTCTTCTCCGAAATGTATGACTTTGTTCTTTTTTAAATTGCACAAGGAAATGCATAATGAAAAAAATAAATAGAAAAGGATTTGCAAATAGATATGCACTTGGATCATATGATTTGGCTTAAAAGATCACCAAAGATTTGCTTTAATACTCACTGGATCTTAGTTACAGACTTAAATTTCAATAGTTACTTTTTTAATTATTAGCATACAATGATCTAATAACAATACATTTATTTGCTTTGCTTTTGTGGCAAACAAACACCAATCTCACTTTGAAGCTCTGGGATGCTTATGTTGTCCACAGTGTAAATCTAACATTACATTTCTTTTATCCATTTTCTACTCTTTTTTTTATGTTGACTTCTAACTGTTGCCTCCCTTCAAAATTGGAAGTACACCCTTTAAGCCATTTGCATCTGTTAGACTTTACAATTATACGTTAAATGTCTTGATGAGAACAGGAAGCTGGGAAATTCAGTTAGTTACTTAATTGCAGCATAATCTTATTTTCAAATTCTCAAGAAATAGTTATTTGAGTATACCATGTTCAACTAGCAGTCACATCAGATATTATAACTAAAAAAAAAAAAAACCCTCAAATTCCGGTTGGAAGAACTCACTGTCATGGGTCCTGGTGGTGGCACACCTGGTTGAGTGCACATGTTACAATGTGTAAGGACCCAGGTTCAAGCCCCCAGTCCCCACCTGCAAGGGGAAAGTTTTGCAAGTGATGAAGCAGTGTTATAGGTGTCTCTCTTTCTCTCTCCTTCTCTATTCCCTTTCCCTATCAATTTCTGGCTGTCTCTATCCAGTAAATAAACATAATTTAAAAGTACAACTCACTGTCATTACAACCCCCCCAACACACACACACACACACACACACACAACCTCCCCACTACCCCCCACCCACATTAACCTTATTAGATGTTCTCACTTCCTGTACTTGGGCAGTTTTTTGGAAACTGCTAATTTAAGGGAAAGGATAAAAAGAAAGCCAGACCTAGAACAGCAAATGTTCAGTATAAGCCAGTGTTTGTTTCTGCTCACCAGTCTTAATGCAGAGGCATTGAATTAAGCCCATCATTCATATTTACACACCATTGTTGATCAGTGTCAATAACATTTAATATTGCTATAGTTCTACTATAGATTAATTTGCTGTTTTCATTTTCACAACTTTTAAACAACTTTTTTAAAACAACTACACTACCACAATAAAACAAAGCAGAGAGCTGAGCACAGGTATGTTGCCTGTCTGTGGCCACATAACAAATGGCCCAAAATACAGTGGCTTGAAACAGTTACCTCACAATTTCTATGAGTCAGCCCTAGCTCGGTCTTTGAGCTCTGTGTTTTTCACAAGGAAGAAAATACAGCCACTTCAGAGTGGAGAGAGGGTCCACTTCTAGACCCACTGGGTTGTTGGAAGGACTCAGTTCCTCCCCGATGGAAGGTCTCTGCCCCACGTGGGCTGTTGCCTAGACACTGTCTTTGTGGACCTCTCTGTAGAGTGACTAAAACCATTCACAGTAATGGTAGAAAATGAACAGATGAGAGAGCCAGGAGGTGGCACACCTGGTTAAGTGCTTACACTGCAGTGTGCAAAGACCTGGGTTCAAGCCCTCAGTCTTTGCAGAGGGAAAGCTTCACAAGTGGTAAAGTCGCGCTGCAGGTGTCTCTCTCTGTCTCTCTTCTCTGTCTCCCTCTCTCCTCTCCATTTCTCTCTGTCTCTATCCAATAATAAATAAGTAGATTTGAAAAAAAAATTTTTAATTAAAAAAAAGAAAATGAGCAAATGAGTGATGAGAATAATATAAACAGAACAGAAGTCACTGCCTCTTACAACCTACCTTTGGAAGTGACATACCTTGGAAATAAAATGTTAAATACAGCTCATGCTCAAGGCAGAAAGTGTATAAGGATGTGAAAACCAGGAAACAACAATGGCTGAGGGTTATCTGAGAAATTGTCTATTACCTGCGGGCTTTCCAAAATGACTTTTAAAGATTTATCTTAAGCCTGACATAATTTATAAATCTGTGTCTACAAGCCAGCTCCTCTACCTACAGAGGGGCTTACCCTCTCCCCCTCAATAAGGAATAACAGTGGTAGGGACTCCCCACTCTCTGAAGGGAGGCTGGTCAACCTGCTCTGCCCCTCGAGGAAGACAGGTCCTGAAATGAGTGCCGCCTAGAATGTTCCCAGCTGTGACCATGGACTGTGAGCTCAGACTACAAGGATGCAGAGGTTACACAGGCTTCTGTGCTGAATATGGGTCCCAGATCACATCAGTGGAGTTTATAGTTAACAGTACTTACATATTTTTCCCATTTGGGGAAGCTACTATCTTTCATAATCCAACTTTCTAATCCCATTTCCAACTCTGACACCATCTCACCAGACAATACTTTTAGCCCACCTGCATGTTAGCTGTCGGACTCAAGCAAGAATTAATGAAGACATGGGCCTGCCTCTTGGAAGATACCTAAAATGCACTTCCTAACTTTTCCCAAAATGGAGACCCCAAATCTCGTCTGCTCTAGTCTCACCTTTAGCTTCCTGATTACTAGACAATCCTTCTGCTTTATATCTTAACACTTTTCAGCCATTAAGTTACAGATGCTGTCATGACACTAACCTGACCTCCCAGGGCAGACAACCTCACCATGTGTCCTGGAGCCTCCCCTCCCCAGAGCCCTGCCCCACTAGGGAAAGACAGACACAGGCTGGGGGTGTGGGTCCACCTGCCAACAACCATGTCCAGTGGAGAAACAATGACAGAAGCCAGACCTTCCACCTTCTGCCACCCCATAATGATCCCGGGTCCCTACTCCCAGAGGGATAAAGAACAGGAAAGCTTCCAGTTGGGGGAGAGAGTACAATTCCACACAATTCCCACCACCAGAGCTCTCTCTGTGTGGAACTGTTCCCCTTTTATTCAACAGACTTGTTGATTGTTAAATAAAATTAATTTTTTTAAATAAACTATGAAAAAGAAACCATGAGTGTGTAACACCGCCATTGCCAAGCATGTGTATCTGGTGCTTCCCAAACATTTATGTAGTATTGAATTTGCTACAAGAATAACAACCCTGACTATTAACATAATGTGATCTAGTGAACAATTCAAAACCAGATTTCAACTTACTTCTGTATCTTATCACTCAGACCGTGAAAACCATTTTATAGATCACCTATCAAATGTGAGAAGTGCCTGGCAGTCATTCAACTTCAGCATCACTTTATTTTGAAAATTCTGACTTACAGGATTGTTACAGTCACTGGGGCATAGTTCTGTATATCTCCAAAATCAGCAGGCTTCAGAACACCTCATC